>NW_026779300.1:0-123751 GCF_030144855.1 Hypanus sabinus | reverse complement strand
GAGTCCAGAGGACGTTCAAAGCAGCTGCACGGGTTGACTATGTTGTTAAGAAGGGACATGGTGTATAGGCTTTCATCAATCGTGGAACTGAATTTAGAAGCCGAGATGTAATGTTGCACCTGGTCCCATCCCACTTGTAGACTGTGTTCAGTTGTTGTCGCCTCACTGAGGAGAGGATTTGGAAGCCATAGAAAGATTGCAAAGGAGATTTATGATGTTGCCTGGATTGGGGAGCATGCCGTATGAGAATAGGTTGACTGAACTTGGCCTTTCCTCCTCGGAGAGACAGAGGACGAGAAGTGACCTGATAGAGATGTAGAAGATGATGAGAGGCACTGATCGTGTGGACAGTCAGAGACTTTTTCCTGCGGCTGAAATGACTATCAGGAGTGAGCACAGGTTTAAGGTGCTTGGAAGTAGGTACAGAGGAGATGTCAGCGGTAAGCTCTTTACTGAGAGAGTGATGAGTTAGTGGAATGGGCTGCCGGCGACGATGGTGGAGACGGCTACATTAGGATTGTTTTAAGACATTTTTAGATTGGTACATGGAACTTAGTAAAATAGAGGGCTCTAGGTAAGCCTGGAAATTTCTAAGTTAGGGACGTGTTCGGCACAAATTTATGGGCCGAAGTTCTTTTATTGTGTTGTAGGTTTTCTGTATCCATGAAAACTACGCAAACCAAAACTTTGGTCCTGGCAACATACCACCCAGGACTGTCGTTCTCTTCCAAAGAGCCTCCGTTTGTTACCCATATTAACGAATCCCCTGTCAGGACAGCTCGCCTCTGCTCTCCCTCACGTTCCCTTCTGAGCCACAGAACATTAAACAGAGACACCAAACTGCTGTCAGCAACTACCACACAGACACACACACACTCAAAACACACACACACACACACACACACACACACACACACACACACACACACACACACACACACACACACACAAACACAGGGTCAGACACAGAGGGCAGCTCCCTTGGATTCGTCCCATCACACAATCGGGGTGTGAGCAACTGAGGGAAGATTCCTCCACTGGGTCCTAACCAGCGAAGCTCACTAATTTACATCCCATCGCTCTCCGGGGTCAAACACATGAAGTAGCTCCCGCACTATCGCAGCACACTCTACTGGAGTCAGAAAAAGTGATCAACGCTCTCCCTCCACTGTCCTTCCCACTTTCCAAAACCCAGCATTCCTGCGTTCCCACAGACTGGAATTGAGTGTGCTTCTCGGAGATGGTATGTGTGTGTGTGACCTGACTGTGTGCTGCAGGTGGAGCACGAATGGGGAAGAGAAGAGGCGAGAGAAAGGGTGTTAAATTTACAGATACTGAAGCAAGTTTTGCGGAACCACACGACTTGCCTCTGCATACAGAGATGTGGAGAGTCTCAGATCCTGTTAATAGATATCGAGTGGAGGGGCGAGGTATAATACTAGAAATCATCTCTCTCTCTTATACTATATAACCAAATATAACCAGAAAACAATGACAGCACAGCAACAGGCCATCTCGGCCCTTCTAGTCCGTGCCGAACATTTACTCTCACCTAGTCCCACTGGCCTGCACGCAGCCCAAAACCCTCCATTCCTTTCCTGTCCATATACCTATCCAATTTTACTTTGTGATAATACCGAACCTGCCTCTACCACTTCTACTGGAAGCTTGTTCTGCACAGCGACCAGTCTCTGAGTAAATAAATTCACTCTTGTGTTATTCACATTTTTTTAGCCCTCCCACCTCTACCAGCACTTGAGCCACGTGCAAAACTACATGGTCTTCCTTTGCCTGGACACACTGGGACGGGTGGTTGTCCTGTCCTTTAATGTATTAGCTAAATCCCTGACCACACTTTGTACAATCACTTTGCAATACATACCGATTTCAGTTGTACATTTATGCTGCTCGCTCACCCACTTAAGAATCATAGAGAAGGAATTGCGTGCTGAGAAAAGAGGAAGGATGAGGATGAGAGCGGAGGCCACAGAAAGGGTGTGTAGTTTGCAGCCGTTGCAACTGAACATGTGAGGCGCCATTTTCTTACTCTATCTCTAACTGGAGTCTGTTTAAACACAGAAACCCACTGACCGAACCATGACTGGGAGTCAGAGACAGAGCGATAATCGGTCCATACAATCCCATCACATACACCTGGAAACATACACTGAGTTACCCACCCTCCTCACCGATCCAGCACACACTCCCATGGTCAGGCACAGAGTGAACCTCCCTCCACACTGTCCCAACACACACTCCGGGGTCCTACTCAGAGTGAATCTCCGTGCACAGTGCCCTACCATGCAATTCCAGGGTCAGATAACCTGCAAAGCTCCCTTAATATTATACCATCACACTCCCGGGGTCAGGCACCCCGCACCATCGCAGCACAAGCTTCTAGAATCAGAAAAAATGTACGAAACCCTCTCCCTCCTCTGTTCTCCCCGCTCTCCAATACCCAACATTTCGGCTTTCCAGCGTTTCTCGGAGATGGAGTGTGTGTGTGTAAGAGGGGATTGTGTGCTGCCCTTAGAGGAAGGATGGGGAGGAGAGAGGAGGCCAGGGAAAGGGTGGTGAGAATTGTATTCTCCCATCAGGACAACTCTGTGATTATTGCAGCTTTCCAGAATCTGTTTCCCGATAGCTTCTCGATATCCCTGTTACCGCTAAGCGGCATATCAAAAACACACAGTAGTGTTAATGACTTCTTCCTTTTCCTAACCTGGAACTACAGAGACTCGTAGACAATCCCCCCATAGCGTCCTGCTTTTCTGCAGCAGTGAAAATAACTCTGATCAACAGTGCCACGCCCCGACCTCCTTTCTCTCCTTCCCTGTCCTTTCTGAAACACTGATTCACTCTGTGTCTGACCCCGGGTGTGTGTGATGGGACTGTGTGGAGGGAGATTCACTCTGTGTCTGAACCCGGGAGTGTGTGATGGGACGGTGTGGAGGGAGATTCACTCTGTGTCTGGCCACCGGAGTGTGTGATGGGACGGTGTAGAGGGAGATTCACTCTGTGTCTGACCCCGGGAGAGTGTGTGATGGGACGGTGTGGAGGGAGATTCACTTTGTCAGGCTTCGGACAGTGTAGAATCATCCACACATGGTCTGGCACAAAACTCTTCCTCGATTGAGCCGATTTCCAGCAGCTTTGAACCATTGTTTGAACATTCTTTCTTCGCCTCATCGTGATGTTTTGCCACCGTTGATATGAGATAATATGAGCGCCTTTCCTGTTGATCCATCCCTGGCAACAAGTTTGTTCTGTAATTGGGGAGCAAGGAACAGTGAGTGACCGTTTGAGAATTGTTTGCAAAGAAATTCTAAACCCACAGAGAGACATCATGTCATTACTGATATAGATTGTCACGGGTACACTCACTGAATGGAGATTACCCTGCAACCATCCATTTTTCGCAGAATCGTTCACTGCAGATATCGGGCCAGAAGACTCACACCCCTTAGTTCAGCAAAGGTTATTTCAACTCAGCCAGCAGGATGCGGGTACAGGAGCATCGCAATTCACAGCATCGGGTTCAGGACCGGTTACTAACCCTCATCCATCAGGAAGGAGGAAGAGAAGCCTCAGGACTCACACCACCAGGTACAGGGACAGTTATTATCCATCAAACATCAGGAAAGAGGTACAGGAACCTCAACACACACACCACCAGTTTCTGGAACAGTTGTTACCCCTCAACATTCGGGTAGAAGGTACAGGAAACACATCGCGCTTTCCTATAGATACAAGAACAGTTAATAACAAGCAAACATCACGAAGAAGGTTCGGGAACCTCAGGGCATTCACCACCAGGTTGTGTAAGAGTTATTTCCCCTCAACCAAAAGGAAGTGGTTCCAGGAGATTCAGAATCCACACGACCAGGTTTAGGAACAGCTTCTATCCCTCAACCTTCTGGAAAGAGGTACAGGCCCCTCAGGAACCACGCCACCAGGTTCAGCAACAGTTATTACCACACAAACATCAGGAATGAGGTACAGGAGCTTCAGTACTCACATCACCAGGTTCAGGAACGGTTATTACCACTCAAACATCAGGAATGAGGTACAGGAGCTTCAGTACTCACACCACCAGGTTCAGGAACGGTTATTACCCCTCAACCTACAGGAAAAAGGTACAGGAGCCTTATGACTCATACCACTAGTTTCTGGAATGGTCATGTGGTTTGTCATATACTTTAATGATCTGGATGATGGGATGGTAAATTTGATTAGTAATTATACAGAAGATACTATGTAGGTGGCATTATGGATAATGAAGTAGGTTTTCAAAGCTTGCAGAGAGATTAAGGTCAGTTAGAAGAGTGTGCTGAAAGAAGGCAGATGCAGTTTAATGCTGATAAGTGTGAGCTGCTACATTTTGGTAGGAAAAATTCAAATAGGACATACATGTTAAATGGTAGGGCATTCAGGAAAGCAGTAAAACAGAGTGATCTAGGAATAATGGTGCATAGTTCCCTGAAGGTGGAACAGTACTGGTCACCGAATTATCGGAAAGATGTCAACAAAGTACAAAGAGTACAGAGGAGATTTACTAGTATGTTAGTTGGGTTTCAGCATCTAAGTTACAGAGAAAGGTTGAACAGGTTAGGTCTTTATTATTTGGAGTGTAGAAGGTTGAGGAGAGACTTGATGGAGATATTTATAATTCTGTGGGTTATAGATGATGTCGTGGATAGGCGCTTTTTTCCAGTGAGAGTAGGGAAGATCCAAACAAGAGTTCATGAGTTCAGCGTTAGGGGGGAAATGTTTAGGGGTAACACGAGGGGGATCTTCTTTACTCAAAGAGTAGCAGCCGTGTGGAACGAGCTTCCAGTCGAAGTGGTAGAGGCAGGTTCCGTATTGTCATTGAAAGTAAAGTTGTATAGGTATATAGACAGGAAAGGAATGGAGGGTTATGGGCTGCATGCAGGTCGGTGGGACGAGGTAAAAGTAAGCGTTCGGCACGGAATAGAAGGGCCGAGATGGTTTGTATTCCTGCTGTGATTGTTATATGGTTATGTAGTTATATGGCCGCAAGAAACTGCAGATCATGTATTTGTATCAACTTGATCATGTATAAAGATAGACCTGGTCCTCGGGTTGAAGTTCTAAACTGGAAAAAAGGCCATATTTGAAGAAATAAGAATGTAAGTCATTGGATTGGGACAAGCTAATCTCTGGCCAGAATGTGATTGGTAAGTGGGAGGCCTTCAAATGAGAAACTTTCAGTTTGTTTGTTTCTGTCAGGAATAAAGACAAAGTGAATACGAATAAAGAAGCCTAGTTCTCACGGGATATTGGAGCTCTGATAAAGAAGAAGTGAGAGATATAAGGCATGTATAGGATGAGCAAATAAAGTGCTTGACGAGTACAAAAAAGCAAAACAATCTTTAAGAAAGAAATCAGGAGGGCTAAAAGACACGAGGTTGCTTTGGCAGACAAGCTGAAAGAAAATCCAAAGAACTTCTGCAGGTATATTAAGAGCAAAAGGATAGTAAGAGATAAAACTCGGTCCTCTAAAAGATCATAGTGGTCAGCTACGTATGGAACCAAAATAAATGGGGGAGATTTTAAATGTTATTTTTATCTGTCTGTCTTTAATAAGGAAACTGACATGGAATCAATGCACATAAGGGAAAGAAGTAGTGATGTTATGGATCCTACACAGAATGAAGAGGTGAAGGTCCTTGCTATCTTGAGGCAAATCAGAGCAGATAAATGCGCAGGACCTGACAAGGTATTCCCTCGGACCTTGAAGGAGACCGGTGTTGAAATTGCAGGGGCACTGGCAGACATATTTAAAATGTCGGTATCCACGGGTGAGGTGCCGGAAAATTGGAGGAGAGCTTATGTTGTTACATTGTTTAAAAAGGCTCTAAAAGTAATCCGGAAAATTATAGGCCGGCAGGACTGACGTCTGCAGCAGGTAAATTATAGAAAGGAGTACTAATAAGTAGGATCTACAAGTATTCGGATAGACAGATAATTATTAGGCAGAGTCAGCGTGGCTTTGTTTGTGGTAAAGCATGTTTAACAAATCTATTCGTGTTTTTCGAGGAGGAGAGTGCATGAAGGGAAGGCAGTGGATAGTATCTACATTGACTTCAGTAAAGCCTTTGACAATGCCCTGCATGGGAGATAAGTTACGAAGATTCAGTCGCTAGGTATACATGACGAGGTGGTAAATTGCATTAGATACTGTCTCAGTGGGAGAAGCCAGAGAGTGGTAATGGACGGTTGCTTCTCTCAGTGGAGGCCTGGGACTAGTGATGTGCCATAGGGATCAGTGCTGGGTCCATTGTTGTTTGTCATCTGTATCAATGATCTGGATGATAATGTGGTAAATTGGATCAGCAAATTTCCTCAGGATGCAGAGGTTGGAGATACGGTGGACAGTGGGGTAAGTTTCCAAAGCTTGCAGAAGGATTTCGACCAAATGGGAAAATTGTAGGTGAGCCTAATACAGAAAAGTGTGAGGTATTGCACATTGGAAGGACAAACCAAGGTAGAACATGCAGGGTGAATCGTAGGGCACTGAGGAGTGCAGTCGAACAGAGGGATCTGGGAATACAGACAAAACATTCCGTAAAAGTTGCTTCACATGTAGAGTTTTGGTACATTGGCATATACTAATCAAAGTATTGAGTATCAGAGTTGGAATGGTATGCGGAGGATGTATAAGGGTCTGGCGATGCTGAATTTGGAGTATTGAATACAGCTTTGGTCACCAACTTACTGGAAACAGATTACTAAGGTTGAAAGAGCGCAAAGAAGGTTTACAAGGAGGTTGCTGGGGCTTGAGAAGTTGAGTTACAGAGAAAGGTTAAATAGGTTACGACTTTATTCCCTGGAGGGTGTAATAATGAGGGGAGATTTGATAGAGGTATATAAAGTTATGATGGTATCGGCAGAGTGAATGCGAGCAGGCTATTTACACTGAGGCTATGGGAGGGCAAAAAAAAAAAATCAGAGGACATGGGTTAAGGGTGAAGGGGGAAAAGTTTAAAGGGAACTGGGTGGGGGGGGGGGCTTCTTCTCACCGAGAGCGGTGGAAGTATGGAATGAGCTGCCAGATGAAGTGGAAAATGCGTGATCACTTTGAATATTTAAGAAAAACCTGGACAGGTACATGGATGTGACTGGCATGCAGGGATAAGGTCCAGGTGCAGGTCAGTGGGACTAGGCAGAAAATCGTTTCGGCAGAGCCAGGAAGGTCCTAAAGGCCTGTATCTCTGCTGTTATGTCCTTTGGTTCTATGGTTCTAACAGACCGCGATATCTCTAAAGATCTGTTCCTTCTAATCCAGCAAACTGTTCACTGGTCTACAATGTAACTCCAAAAAATGGCGATACATTTCTTAATCCTCACTTCCTCACTTCCATTGATGAAGGAATAGCAGTAGATGTAGTGTATATGGATTTCAGCAAGTCATTTGTTAAAGTACCGCATTCAAGGCTTATTGAGTAAGTAAGGAGGATGGGATCCAAGGGGACTTACTTTGTGGATCCAGAACTGGCTTGCCAATAGAAGTGGTTTTCCATCGTGGCTGCAGACGGGTCATATTCTGCATGGAGGTCGGAAATCAGTGTTGTGCCTCAGGGATCTGTTCTGGGATCTTCACTCTTCCTGATATTTATAAATGACCTGGGTGAGGAAATGAAGGGATGGGTTATTAAGATTGCTGATGACACAACGCTTGGAGGTGTTGTGGATAGAGTGGCGGGCTGTCAGAAGTTACAGCGGGACATTGACAGAAAGCAACCCTGGGCTGAAAACCAGCAGATGGAGTTCAACCCAGGTAAGAGTGAAGTGGTTCATTTTGGTAGGTCAAATATTATGGCAGAATATAATATTAGTGGCAAGACTCTTGGCCGTGTGGAGGATCAGAGGGATTTTATGGTCTGAGTCCGCAGGATGCTCAAAGCAGCTGCGAGTTTGACTCTGTGGTTAAGTGGGCATACGATGTATTGGCCTTCATAAACCGTGGAATTGAATTTAAGAGCAAAGAGGTAATTTTGCAGCCTCATGGGACCTTGGTCAGACTCCACTTGGAGGACTGTGCTCAGTTCTGGTCGCCTCACTGTAGGAAGTATATCGGTAGTTGCCTAGACTGGGGATAATTTCTTATGAAAACAGATTGAGGGAACTCAATCTGTTTCTCCTTGAAGCGACGGATGATGAAAGGTAACCTGACAGAGGTGTATAAGATGATGAGAGACAATGGGGAACGATTTTGAGAGAGGGACAGGGTGAAAGAGGAAGTGAGAGAGGCTAGAGGGAGTAGAGAGAAGGGGAGGGGAAACAATGGAAAGGAATGAAGAGAGTAAGGTTAGAAAAGTGAGAGAGAGAGTTTTAAGTTTTATATTGTGCCTCGTCCGCACCTCTGTCCCACTGTCCTTCCTCCTCACAACCCCGAAAGATAGGAGACAGACAGGAGAGTCCCAGTGGAATGCAATAGACACCGATCACATCACGAGAGTAGAACAGGGTAAACCAGTCACAGAATGTTGAAAGTGCAGTTCAGGCAGTCCATAAGGGGCAAGGGCGACGGCGAGTTAAACTTTGAGGTCAAGAATACATCTTATGGGAATAGTGGACTGTTCGAATGTCTGACAACAGCGGGGTAGAACCTGTCTTTGAGCCTGGTGAAATGTGCTTTCGCATCTTCCTGCGATAGGAGCTGATGGGGTGTAACAGAATTATCCAGGCTGGCTGTCTGCTTTAGCGGAAAGTGCAGAACGAGTCCGTGGAGGTGAGGCTGATACCCCGGATATGCTGAGATTTATTCACGACCCTCTGCACTTCCCTCAGGTCACAGAGAGAGTAGGATCCCTCAAAGCCGAGCTGGATCGGGGGACGTCATTTGTTGACGCAGTGTCAAAACGTGGGAATCCAGCACTCCCGTAAAAAATCAGTAAATTAATGTTTAAGTGAAGAAAGGTTAGTGAATACTTTTTAAAAGTTAGTTATAAACTTCTCCGGATAGCTTAAAGCTATGTCTCAAAAACAGAAGACGAAGAAAACTATTACCTTGAAGACAAAGCAAGTTGGAACAGAATCAAGGCCCGCCGCTACAAAAGAACAGCGTGCTCAAGTACATTTTACCTCCGGCGATACAGAACAGGAAACTGCGGCAATATCAACCATTTCCAAAGAAAAAGACCAACAAGCATTGCGTAAACGTGAAAGAAGCAGCATGAGCAATCACGAGCAAGTTGAACTACAAATCCCAGATACAATTGAAACCGGAAATGAAAGTTAATCTGCGTTAGATTCAGAATCTCTGGATAAATCAGACGAAGTTGGAGGTAAATGTTTTTATGGAAATACAGAAAAATCTTTGATGCAAATAATGCGTAAATTAGGAAAATTAAACGTATTAAAATAAATAAAAATGAAACATATGAACATTATGTTTGACAAAATTATAAAAAGACAGGACAAAATGGATAAGAGAATTACAGACTTGAAAGTAACAACGGAAGACATTATTGAAAGAAGGAACAAAATGGAAGATAATATTTCTCCCTGGACATCAGAAAAAAAACAGTTATTGGAAAAAGTGGATATGCTTGAAAAATATAGCAGACGAAACAATATTAAAATTGTTGGACTTAAAGAAAGTATAGAAGAAGAACATCTAATAATTTTTTTTTCCAAAAATGGATTACGGAAAACTTGGAAATGGAAGAAGGATCTCAGTTAATTGAAATTGAAAGGGCTCATCGAGCCTTAAAATCAAAACTTCAAGTTGATCAAAGTCCACGATCAATTTTGAGAAAATGCTTAAGATACCAAGAAAAAAAAAAAGATCCTGAAGGCGGCTGCCTAATGTGCCAGAAAGAGAAACGGGTCATTGACCCCAAAAGGGAAAGCAGTTCTTTTCTATCCTGATATAAGTTATAGCCTTTTGAAGAGAAAGAAGGAATTTAACCCAGCGGAAAATGTTTTATGGGAAAAGGGTTACAAATTCATGATGCGTCATTCGGCAACACTGATAACTTTTTAGAGGATGGAAAATTAAGATTTTTTTACCGATTATCAAGACGCGGAAGAGTTCGCACAAAAACTCCCAAATATTCGCTAACTACACTCAAAGGTTTCAAAGCGAAACCGATTAAAGATGATACAGGAAAAGTGAATGGTATTGATGGATATTTAACGACAGAATAATATTTAAATTTATTTAAATTATAAGATACAGGGGAGAAAGGTAAAACATTAGAGAAATATCAATTGAGAGTAGTGTTATTATTTTATTCTTCATATATATATACTTTTCTATGTTGCGGAGGAGCTGGGGGAGCTTCGGATCGATTGCTACGGGATTCTCGTGGTAATCATGGCGATTGCCATGACCCGTACAACAGAGGGGGGTAATGCTGTGTTTTTTTATCCACAAAATTAGAAGTGGGGGGTATATTGTTTTTTTTTAAATAATCTATTTATCTTCTATCTTTCTTTCTTTGCCTGGATGATCGGTGGGGACACACATAGAAACAAGGTGAATTTTAAAAATACTCCCGAAGGTACCACGGAAGTTGAAAGATTAGGTATTATTATAGATTGGAGTAACCCAATTAACAACAATGACTAATTTACTGAATTTTTAAAGTTTTAATGCTAATGTGCTTATTGCACCAGTGAAAAGAAAAATAGTTTTAACATATATTAGGAAAATGAAAATAGATATAGCTTTTTTTTTACAAGAAACACACCCAGAGATAGAACATCAGAAATTAAAAAAAGATCGGGTTGGAAATGTTATTGCGGCTTCTTTTATCTCAAAGGCGAGAGGAGTTGCAATTTTGGTTAATAAAACTTTACCAATTAAAATACAAAAATGTATTAGTTGTTTCGGTGGGCAGATATGTAATTATACATTGTCAATTTTTTCCAGAACTATGTACTCATGAATATTAATGCACCGAATGAAAATGATGTAAAATTTATACAAGAGTTATTTTTGAATTTGGCTGACGCACATGACAAAATATTATTCGGTGGAGATTTTAACTTTCGTCTAGATCCAGTTTTAGATAGATCAACAAAGGTTGTTACAAAATCAAAAGTAGCAAAATTAACTTTATCGTTGATGAAAGATTTAAATTTAATTGATATATGGAGAAGAATTAACCCAAAAGTAAGAGATTATTCATTTTATTCAAATAGACATAAAACGTATTCAAGGATAGATTTTTTCCTATTAACAACGAATATTCAAGACTGAGTGAAAAATATGCAATATAAAGCGAGAATATTATCAGATCATTCTCCTTTGATGTTGACAATAATAATAATAGATAAAAAGGAATCGATTTATAGATGGAGATTTAATTTAATATTATTAAAAAATCAAGATTTCTGTGATTTAATGAAAAAGCAGATTCAGTTCTTTTAGATACAAATTCACAATCAGTTGATTATAAATTCATATTGTGGGAAGCAATGAAGGCATATTTAAGCCAGACAGTAAGTTACGCTTCTAAAATTAAGAAGGAATATTTGACAGAAATTGAACAATTGGAAAAACAGATTACAAAATTAGAAAAAGAATCTCAAAGATATATGTCAGAAGAACAACGAAGACAACTTATTAACAAGAAGTTACATTATAATACACTTCAGACACATCGAACAGAAAAAAAACAATTATGAGAACTAAACAGAGATATTATGAACTAGTTGAAAGATCACATAAGGTTCTTGCTTGGCAGTTAAAAACAGAGCAGACTTCTAAAACGATAAATGCAATTAGAACAACAGTAAATAAAATTGCTTACAAACCTTTAGAAATTAATGAAACTTTTAGGAATTTTTATTCCGATCTGTATCAATCAGAATCACAAAATGATAATGTCAAGATAGAAAGATCTTTATCACAAATATCTCTTCCAAAATTGACCTCGGAAGAACAGAAGGGATTAGATATGCCTTTTACATTAAAAGAGGTCGAAGAAGCTCTGGGATCACTTCAAAGTAATAATTCCCCAGGAGAAGATGGTTTTCCGCCTGAATTTTAAAAAAAGTTAAAGATTTACTGATTCCTCCTTTTATGGAGTTAATATAGCGAGCGGAAAGAACACATAAACTTCCAGAATCTTCTTCGACAGCTATCTTAATAGTATTGCCACAAAAAGATAGAGATCTTTTAAAGTCCACATCTTATAGACCTATTTCTTTGTTAAACACTGACTATAAAATAACAGCAGAAAATTTATCTGGACGATTATCGAAATACTTACCAAAATTAATACATATGGATCAAACAGGATTTATGAAAAACAGACAATCGGCAGATAATGTAACTAGTTTACTTAGTATGATTCATTTGGCACAAAAGAGGGAGTAAATGAGTGTGCAGTTGCGTTAGATTCTGGAAAAGCATTTGATAGATTGGAATGGGATTTTTTTAATTTAAGGTATTGGAAAAATATGGATTAGGAGCACCCTTTATAAAATGGATTAAAACCTTAAGTAATAATCCCAAAGCTAAAGTAGTGACAAATATTCAAATTTCAACACCATTTCAGTTAAAAATGTCAGCTAGGCAAGGTTGTCCATTATGACCTGCTTTATTTGTGTTGGAGATAGAACCATTAGCTGAATTAATTAATATGGACCCAGATATTAAGGGTTTCAGAGTTAACCAGGAGGAATACAAAATTAAATTATTTGCTGACGATGTTCTGCTTTATTTAACAAACCCATTCAACTCGCTGCGTAAATTATCTTCTAGATTGGAAGAATATGGGAAAATATCAGGCTACAAAATAAATTAGGATAAAAGTGAAATTCTACGACTTACTAAAGGATATTATAGTCAATGTCGATTATTAACTCAATTTAGATGACAATATGTGGTATAACTTATTTAGGTATAAGGGTTGATAATGATATAAAGAATTTATATGAATTAAATTATTTACCATTATTGAAAAAAATCAAGAAGATCTTGATAAATGCATGATATTACCAATAAAATTAGTAGGTAGAGTAAATTCAGTAAAATGAATATATTCCCTAGATTACAATACATATTCCAAACACTACCAATACAACGACCCCATAAGTTTTTTCAAGAGTTGAATAAATGTGTGAGGAAGTTCCTTTAGAAAGGTAGGATGTCAAGAATATCGTTGGAAAACTTGACATGGAAATTTATCTAAGAGGATTACAACTTCCAAACTTTAAGGATTATTATAAAGCAAATCAACTTAGATTTATTGCATCTTTTTTTGATAAAGATAAACCGGCATGGATTAGAATAGAACTGGATAAAATAGGAGAAAATACACCAGAAGATTTTATATATAAATGGGAATCTAAATGGTTACGGGAAAAGAAAGAATACCCTATATTAAAACATTTCATTGATCTATGGAATAAATTAAATGTGATGATGAGATAAGGAAATCTTTATCAGCAAATAGACCTTTAATTCAAAATAAACTGATTCCTTTTACAATGGATAATCAACTTTTATACAACTGGTTTCATATAGAGATTAGATATATAAGAGATTGTTTTGAAGGAGGTATATTAATATCATTTGATTAATTATAGAATACATTCAAAATATCAACCAACACATTGTTTTTGTTATTTCCAATTACGGGCTAATTTAAGAGTAACAATGGGTCAAACAATGTTATTGCCGAAATCTAATGAAATAAAAACATTAATTTAAAAAGGCAAAAAATAAAAAAAAAAATATTTCTTGTACGTATAGTTTGATTCAAAAACAAGGGATTCATAAGTCAAGACAAAAATGGGAATCTGACTTGAATATTAAAATTGAAGAAACAAATTGGTCAAGACTATGTCTTGATAGTATGACAAATACAACAAAGGTCCTGTTAAGATTGGTGCAATATAATTTTTTACATCAATTGTATATTATGCCACAAAAAATAAATAAATTAAACACAAATTTATCTGATCAATTTTTCCGATGTAATCAAGAAATTGGTACATTTTTGACATTCTACTTGATCTTGTTCTAAAATTCAAAATTTTTGGACAAATTTAAGAGTTTTACTGGAACTAATTATTGGAACAAATTTCCACATAACTCAACATTATTTTTAGAGTTAGGGTTCCTCACTGCCTTTTACCACTCTCTTCCCTCCTTGCCAGTCTTCCCAAGGTGTTTCCTGCTCACCGACCATGCCACAGCAATCCCTGCTCTCGCAACCCCCACCTCATTCCCTCCTCAGTGTCCCTAGATTAAACCCGCCTCACGGTACTCCCACCACACAAGAAATCTCATGGCGTTCTCTGCACCGACTGCTCGATTCTCATCCAGTCTCGCACGAGTTGCCTCTGACATTGTCTAACAGGGAATAATTAGGGTTAACGGTGTGCTTCCGATGAGATTTTTTGACAGGAAGAGACACATCAGCTGAACAGAGTCAAACCAACAAAGTGAAACTGACCTCCATTCGTCCGGAACGGGGAACAGAGATGGTCTTGAAATTAAATTTCACATACGATACATCAGGGTCTTCTGTTGACATAACAGTGAGAGTCAGAAACAGGGTGAGGCTTCCCCCACACCATCCCATTCACATACTCCCGGGGTCACACACAGAGTGAATCTCCCTCCACACCGTCCCATCACACAATCCCAGGGTCAGACACAGAATGAATCTCCATCCACACTGTCCAATCACACACTCCCGGGGTCAGAGACAGAGTGAATCTCTCTCCACAACCCCGCATCGCACACTCCCGAGATTAGAAATAGATTGAAATTCCCTCCCTCTGTCCCTGCCCCAATTACCCCTCAATGGAGACGGTGAGTTGGGATTTACGAGCTGGATATTAGTGTATGTCTCACTGTTGTCTATCCTGCCGAGGATCCTCTGATTCTCTGAGCTCAACGAGGGGAAGTAACCGTTGTCAGAGAAAGCCCCTGTCGACCAGTAGATCCGAGCGACACAAACACCGGATCAGCAGCTGATAAAGAGAGGAGCCGAGAGCCGGGGGAGGTGGTGCTGGAGGAGAGAAAGATTGAGGGTGTGAGAGGAGGGTGGTCTGGAGGGATGGGAGTGGCACGGGGAAGTAGTGAGAGTGGGGAGCAACAGAGGGAGGGAGAGTGAGGGGAAAGTTAGGGTTTGGAGGAGAGAGAATCCGTGAGTGACGAGTCAGAAAGGGGTATCACTGGAACAAGTGGAGGGAAAGAAGTGGAAGACAATGTAGAGAGAGGGGTAGGAATGGAGATGGTTGATTTCTGGAGGGTATCAATTTTGCTTCTCTCTCGAGCTCTCTCTTTTTTTCTTCTATTCCCCCTCTCGGGCGGATAAATTGCATTTACTGTCCGAGAGGTTTAGAACCAGCAGTTCAACCCCTCCCGCAACATCCTGTTTATTCAGGACCTCTGTGCATATATTTAGATATTGAAGTTTACAGGAAACAACACTCTGAGCCGTGTTTGTGGTTTTACTCTCTTCACCCATTGGAACAGAAGCTGGGCGTTTTCAGTATTTCAGAGAAGTATTGAAAGCGTGCTGCTACACTGAATTGGCCGGCATACAGGCAGCAAAAAATAAAAATAGCAGTGACGTCAGCCCCGCAGACGGAGTTCAGGAGCTCACTCAAAAACCCTCCATCGCCTTCTGCCTATCATTTTCTCTCTCTGCGTCCCCAACTTTCCCCTCACCTTCTCCCTATTTCTAACCCATGAATGCTTAAGCGATCTTGAAGTAAAGGAGCCATTAGGAGGTAGTGACCATAATATGATGTTTTTATCTGCAATTTGAGCAGGAGAAGGGCAGCTCGGAAGAGTCAGTGTTGCAGTTGAACAAAGGAGACTATGGATCCCTGAGGGAGGAGCTGGCCATAGTTAAAGGGACGGATATCCTAGCAGAAAAGACAGTGGAACAGTAATGGTGGGTATTCTTGGGAAGAATGCACAAGGTGCAAAATCAGTTCATCACCCGGAGAAGGAAGGATTCAAAGGGTGGAAGGGGCCACAGTGGTTGACAAAGGAAGTCAGAGACTGCATAGCATTAAAAAAAAAGTAAGTATGACAGAGCTAAAGTGAGTGGGAGGACAGATGATTGGGAAATTTAAGGAACAACAGAACTTAACTAAAAAGTCAATACGGGGAGAAAAAATGAGGTACGAACGCAAGCTAGACAGGAATATAAAGGAGGATAGCAAAAGCGTTTTTAGATATGTGAATAGAAAGAATATAGTTAAGAAGAATGTTGGGCCCTTGAAGAATGATTTGGGTGAAATTGTTATGGGAAACAGAGAAATGGCAGAAGAACTTAATAAATACTTTAGATCTGTCTTCACTAGGGAAGACACAAGCAATCTCCCAGATGTATGGATGGGCCAAGAACATAGGGTAACAGAGGAAATGAAACAGATTGACATTAGGAAGGACATGGTGATGAGTAAACTGATGGGACGGAAGGTTAACAAATCCCCAGGTCCATATGGTCTGCATCCTAGGGTACCAAAGGACTTGGCTCTGGAATTTGCGGATGCATTGGTAATCATTTTCCAATGTTCGTTAGATTAAGGATCAGTCCCTGAGAATTGGAGAATGGCTCATGTTAATGCACTTTTTAAGAAAGGAGGAAGTGAGAAAACAGAGAACTATCGTCCTGTCAGCCTGACATCAGTAGTGGGGAAGATGCTAGAGTCCATTATTAAAGATGAAATAATGGCATATCTAGATAGCAGTGATAGGATTGGGCCGAGCCAGCATGGATTTACCAAGGGAAAATCATGCTTGACTAGTCTATTGGAGTTTTTTGAGGATGTAACCAGGAAGTTAGACAAGAGAGATCCAGTGGATGTAGTGTACCTCGATTTGCAGAAGGCATTTGATATTATCCCACATGTGTGAGTGTTGGGTAAAATCAAGGCATGAGGGGGAAGATATTGACATGGATAGAAAACTGGTTGACAGATAGAAAGCAAAGTGTAACGGTGAATGTGTATGTCTCGGAATGGCAGGTAGTGACTAGTGGGGTGCCACTGGGCTCGGTAGTGGGACCACAGCTGTTCACGATTTACATCAACTATTTAGATGAAGGCATTGAGAATAATATCAACAAGTTTGCTGCTGATTCGACGCTGGGTGGCAGTGTGACATGTGATGAGGTCGTTAGGAGAATGCAGGGTGACTTGGACAGGCTGAGTGAGTGGGCAGATACTTGGCAGATGACGTTTAATGTGAACAGGTGAGAGGTTATCCACTGGGAGTAAGAACAGGAAGGCAGATTATTATCTGAACGGTGTAGAGTTAGGTAAGAGAGAAATACAAAGAGATCTCGGAGTCCTTGTTCATCAGTCTCTGAAGCTGAATGAGCAAGTGCAGCAGGCAGTGAAGAAGGCTAATGGAATGTTGGCCTTTATTGCAAAGGGAAGTGAGTACAACAGCAAGGAAATCTTTTTGTAATTTTACAGAGCCCTGGTGAGACCACACCTGAAGAATTTTGTACAGTTTTGGTCTCCAGGGTTAAGGAAGCACGTCCTGGCTTCAGAGGAATTGCAGCGTAGATTCACAAGGTTAATTCCTGGGATGTCCGGACTGTCTTACGCAGAGGTTAGAGAGACTGGGCTTGTAAACGCTGGAATTAAGGAGATTGAGAGGGGATCTGATTGCAACTTATAAAATTATTAAGGGATTGGACAAGATAGATGCAGTAAATATGTTCCAGATGCTGGAAGAGTCCAGTACCAGAGGGGATGTTTTGAGAATCAGGGGTAGGTAATTTAGGACAGAGTTAAGGAAAAACTTCTTCTCCCAGAGTGTTGTGAGGGTGTGGAATGCACTGCCTCAGTAGGCAGTGTAGGCCATTTCTCTGGATGCTTTAATGAAGGAGCTAGTTAGGTATCTTTATGGATAGGGTAACCGAGGGAAATGGGGGACAAGACAGTATTAATAGTAGATGATCAGCCATGATCTCAGAATGGCGGTGCAGGCTCGAAGGGCCGAACGGTCTACTTCTGCACCTATTGCCTATGGGATATTGTTTATTTAATGCCGCTAACCTGCTTCAATTTCGCTCCTCTCGCATGCTCTCTCCTTTTTCCTCCCTTTCCTCTGCCTTTCTATCTCACTGTCCTCCTCACGAAGCCTTCTCATTCTCTCTCCCCACCCTCTCTACCCACCTTCTCCCTTCCCATTCTCTCCCGCTCATAGTGAAAGTTCACTGGACTGAAATGTGACCGGACCGTCTGCACAGTTTCCGTGAATGGCGCCGCTCACTGGACAGTGGAGATTAGTTATTTTCTCCACAGTAAGTAAGCGGCGAGGAGAAACGAAATGGGGGCTTCGGAAATGGGGGTGCGGGTAGTGGATAAAGTGGTGGGGGTGCGGGAGGAGATGTGTAGTCACGGCTGTGTCTGTGTCTGGATGAGAGAGAGAGAAAGAGAGGGAGAGAGAGAGAGAGAGAGAGAGAGAGAGAGAGAGAGTGTGTGTGTGTCTAGCCGTCTAGACAAATAAGCATGCGCTGGGACTGTGTTTTGAAATCAACAGGACCATTAGATGGGAAAGTGCATGAGGAGCTTCACTCTCTAACCCGCCGAGTGTGTTTGATCAGACAGTTCATAGGGATGTTTACTTTACACCTGAAGCCTGGAATGCGTGATGGGCCGGTGTCAAAGTATGGGGCGAAGCAACATTGTTCTAACTCGGTTTCAAAGCTTCTTGAAATAAATACAAAAGAGCAAGAGTAATGTGGGATATATCCACACCAGAGTGAAGCATCCTCCACTCTATCCGATTTCATATATCGGGGGTCAGACACCCAGATAAGCTCCGTCCACACCGTCCTACCACATTCTCTCGGGTTCAATTACAGATTGATTCTCCCTCCTCAGCGTCCCGTCACACACTCCCGGGGTCAGACAAAGTGTGAATCTCCCTCCACAACTTCCCATTACACACTCCCGGAGTCAGACACAGAGTGAATCTCCCTCCACATCATCCCATCACACACTAACGGGGTCAGACACAGAGTGAATCTCCCTCCACAGCGTCCCATCACACACTCTAGGGGACAGACACAGAGTGAATCTCCCTCCACACCGTCCCATCACACACTCCCGGGGATCAGACACAGAGTGAATCTCCCTCCACACCGTCCTATCTCTCTGTCACGGGGTCAGACACAGAGTGAATCTCCCTCCACACCGTCCCATCACACACTGCCGAGGATTAGACACAGAGTGAATCTCCCTCCACACCGTCCTATCTCACTACCACGGGGTCAGACACAGAATGGATCTCCCTCCACAACGTTTCACCACATACACCCTTGGTAGATGCTCCTTGTAAACCGCCCCATCAAGCAATCCCGGATTCAGACACATGGTGACGCTCTCTCCTCACCGTCCCATCACACACTCCCGGGATCAGACACAGAATGAATCTCTCTCCACACGGTCCCTTCACACACTCCCGGGGTCAGACACATAGTGAATATCCCTCCACTCCGTCCCATCACACACACCTGGGGTGAAACACATTGTGAAGTTCCCTCCACAGTGTCTCATTACACACTCCCTTGTTCAGACACATGGTGAATGTCCTTGCACACCGTCGGTGTTATTTCGTCTCATTTGCACCCGATATCGATCTCTCGGTTGTCAGCTCCTCTACGTCTCTGTGAGCAAAGGCCCGTCGTGTGGTTTATTACAACGTCCTCCCAGTGGCTGCAAACTGAGCACCCCTCCACAGCCCTCTCTCTCCTCCCCCTCCTTCCACAGTTCTACCTCTGGTCTCACACAAACTTATTATCTCTGAGACAGACACACTGTTGGAGACTACAGGAACGGTGAAGTACTGGTGATGGGTGAGAGGGGGGAGCGAGAGTGAAGAGTGAGGTTCTCTCTCATTCTGAATCCGTTATAGTGTTAGCGGACTGCGAGGCGGCAGATTCTGTCTTTTTTTGACCCCGGGAGTGAGTGATGCGACGGTGAGGAAGGAGATTCACTCTGTGTCTGACCCCGTGAGTGTGGGATGGGACGGTGTGGAGGGGAGCTTCACTCTTTGACTGTCCGAGGGACTGTGCGTTGTGTCGGAGTGGACGGACATTCATTCTGTTTCTGACTGCGGGAGAGAGTGTTGGGGCCGTGCGCAGGGGAGCTTCACTCCGTTTCTAACCCAAGAAATTTGTGATCGAACGGTGTGGAAGGAGCTTCACTCTGTCACTGACCATGGGGCTGTGTAATGGAACGGGGTATAGGGAGCTTCACTCTGTGGCTGAACACGGGAATGGATGACGGGTCTGTGTGTATGAAGCTTCAGTCTTTTGCTGACCCCGGGACTGTGTGAGGGGATGATGTGCAGGGAGCATCACTCCGAGTCTGACCACGGGAGAGTGTGATGGGACGGTGGGTACAGAGTCAGGACCAGAATCAGGTTTATTACCACCGGCAGGTGTCAGGAAATTTGTTAATTTAGCAGCAGCAGTTCAATGCAGGACATGATAATATAGAAATAATAAATAAATTACAGTATGTGTGTAAATTAATATACTTCAAAAACTGAAATAATATATGAATAATATATATTGAATACATCTACAACAGTTTCTGGGTGTTTTAAAATGATAACCCAAATATCTTCAAACTCCTGATGAAATATATCTGCTGTCTTGCCTTCTTTATTCTGTAACTGCATCAATAGATCCTGAGAGATGTTGACACCCAGGAACTTGTAATTGTTCACTGTCCACTTCTCATACCTCTTTGAGGATTGATTCGTGTTCCCTTGTCTCAATCAGCTGTTTTGTCTGAAGCACAAGGTTGTTGCTGCGACACCACTCAACTTGCTGGTATGTCCCAGTCCTGTATGTCCAATCATTTCCATCTGAGATTCTACTGACAAAGGTTGTATGCAGCATATTTATAGATTGCATTTGAGCTATATTTAGTCATGGGTATAGAGGGAGTAGAGCAGTTGGCAAAACACACATCCTTGAGGTGCACCAGGGCCAGTGTTGTTCATCAGTGAAGAGGAGATATTTGAATTGACTTTATTTCTTGCATCTTTCACGTACGTGAGGAGTAGAAATCCACGTTATGTCTCCATCTAAATATGCAATGTGCAATCATAGTAATTTATAATAATTGATAATAAATAGAACAACCAATGTACATAGAGGATCCCTCAAATCAGCGTGTGTTAATCAGTCTGATAGCCTGGTGGAAGGAGCTGTCCAGCAGCCTGTTGCTCCGGTCTTTTATGCAGCAGTACTGTTTCCCGGATGGTTGCCGCTGGAATAGATTGTGCTTGAAGTGACTCGGGTCCACAATGATCCCTTGGGCCCTTTTCTCACACCGGGCTTTGTAAATGTCCTGAATCATGGGAAGTTCACAACTACAAATGCGCTGGTCTGACCTGCGATTAACGGAGGTACAATTCCCATACCAGTGATGCAGACTGTCGGGATGCTCCCAATTGACCCCTTGTAGAAAGGATTTGGGGGCCCATAGCAAACGTTCTCAGTCATCTGAACTGAAAGAGACGCTGTTATGCCTTTTTCAACACTCAACAAGTACGTACAGACCACGTGAGATCTTCGGGTATGTTGATGCCGAGGAACCTAAAGCTGATTACCCTCTCAACCCCAGATCCATTGATGTCAATAGGGGTTAGCCCGTTTTATCACCAATCTGCACAGACTGTCGTCTCCCAGTTAGGAAGTTGAGGATCCAATCGCAGAGAGAACAGGTTCCGTCGCTTATTGGTCAGGACTGTGGGAAGGATGGTGTTAATCGCTGAGCTATGGTCAATGAACAACATGCTGACATAGGCAGCACAGATTAGGAAATTACTCCATATCTTTGTTCTAACGGTATGTGCCCGGTGGTCCTAGACTGCCCCACTATCGGATCTACCCTCCCCGCTCCATTCTAGGCCTTTCAATATTTGATCAGTTTCAGTGAGATTCCGTCATTCTTCTAAAGTCCAGTGAGTACAGGCCAAGAGCCATCAATCAATCCTTGTTCATTAACCCTTTTATTGTCAGAATCATTTTTATGAACCTCCTCTAGACCCTCTCCTATGTGAGCATGTAGTTTTTTAGATAAGGTGCCCAAAACTGTTCACAATACTCCAAGTGTGATCGGACTAATGCCTTATAAAGTCTGAGCTGATTTTATCGTTAAATATATTTTCCAGTAATATCCCTCCCACTAATGTAAGAGTCACCCGGGTATAGTTTCCTATCTTATCCCTATCGCATTCTTAAAAAGTGGAAGCATGTTTGTCATTTTCCACTCTTCTGCATCCTGGCCTGAAATTAAAAAAGCATCAGGTTTAAGTTTCGTTAAATTTTTGTCATTTTATCCCTCAAGCATTAGGTTTTTGAATGAATGTTCAAAGTAAATGTATTATCAATGTACGTATACATTCTACAACTTTGAGGTTTGTTTCAAACAGGCTGCCATAAAACAAAGAAATCCAAAAGAACCCACCAATAAAATAAGAAACCCATCAAACACCCAATCTGCAGAAAGAAAGACAAATCCTGCAAACAATAAGCACAAGCAAGTTCTGTAGCGTTTTGAACTGAAATGCTCAAAGAGAGTATGTGCACAGATGCTTAGTTCAGTGCAGATTGGAGAAGCCAGCTGAACCAGTTGTCCTATTTTGCCATTTGAGTTATTATTTGTTTCTCGAGTACATTTATCCTGTACCTCCCTCATTTTTTCCAACTTTGCTGCTCTGCTGCCATCTCTGCCAGCATCTCATTCCAATTTACTTTAGCCAATTGCTCTCTCATACCACTGTTACTACCTTTACTCCACTGAAGCACTGCTATGTCAGACTGTACTCTCTCCCTGTCCAATTTCAAGTTGAACTCAATGATACTGTGATCACTGCTTTCTGAGGGCTCTTTTACCTTATGTTCCCGAATTGCCTCTTGTTCATTAAATAACACACAACCCAGTATAGCTTATTCCCTAGTAGGCTCAATGACAAACTGCTCTGAAAAGCCATCTCTCAGGCATTCAAAACCTCACTCTCTTGAGATCTATTTCTTACCTGATTTTCCCAGTTGACCTGGATGTTGAAATCTCCAATAACATTGCCCGTTTGACATGCCTTTTCTCTTTCCTGTTGTAATCTGTGGTCCACATCCAAACAACTGTTGACCGCCTGTTTATAACTGCATCAGCGTCCTTTTACACGTATTTTTTTAAAAACTCCACTCACAATGATTCAACATCTCTCCATCCTATGGCACGTCTTCCTACTGATTTGATACCATTCTTTACCAGCAGAGCCATGCCATCCCCATTGCCTACCTTCCTGTCCCTCTGATTTGTCTCACTTGGGCATTTAGCTCCCAACTATAAATATTTCTCAGCTGTGATTCCGTGATGATCACGTTATACAAGCCAATCCGTAACAGGGCAATAAGATTATCCACCTTATTTTTTATACTCTGCGCATTGATGTATAACACCTCGAATATTGGATTTGCTACCTTTATTGATTTGACATCCATCTGCTGGCTGCAGTTATGTCCTGTCGTCTGCTCGCTCTTCCTGACAGAGTGAGTGCATGCTATCTTTTCTTTCTTTACCAGCTGTCCTATCCTGAGTCCTTTCACACCAGTTCTCATGCCCCTGCCAAATTACTTTATACCTTGCCCAACAGCTCTAACAAACCAACAGTATGCCAAAAAAAAATAAATCCCAGGGTTGCGTATGATGATAGAAATGTATTTTGATAATACATTTACTTTCAGCTTTCAACTTTGTATTAGAGAGCCGGGTGTTGTACTGGTTTGTGTCCTCACTAGCCAATGCAGTGCTCTGGCAGCTCAGTGTGCTTGGAATATGGTGTCAGTGATTTTACAGAAGTGTGTCCTTATCCCACAATTGATCTTATCCAACCAGGAGCTATGAAGGTTCACTGGAGAATAGAATAAATTTTTTCAGAATATTACTGGTCACATGATCATTCTGGGATGATCTGGACTATTTGACCATCAAGTTTATAGCAACTCCTGCTGCAACGTTTCTACAGTCCCATTCCCCACTCTGTTCCCACAGCTCAGCAGGTTATTTCCACTGAAGGACCTGTCTAATTCCTCTTGGAACACTGGTTGTTCCTTCCACAACCTGGTGAGTCCCATATTTCCCAAGGCAAAGTCAAGAAATTCTCCCTCCCTGGTGGATCATCTACATACTGTTTCAGGAAACCTTGCTGAAAACACTTAACAAATCATGCCCCAATCAAGCCTCAGATGATAAGGGAGTCCCAGTCACTCTGGGGAGTTTATTCACTATAGATACTCTGTTGTTTTTACATCAGTCCATAACCTGCCAAAATATATGTTCCTCTCTCTTACTGGTTATCGGGAGCCCTACAGTGTAATCCCTTCACAGTGATTTCACCTTTTCCATTCCTGAGTTCCACGCACAGTGTCTCACTGGAGGAGCCTCCGGGATGACCCTGAATTTGTGACCTTCTGCCTAATCAGCAGTACAGCTCCCCAAACCTCATTCACCTCCCTCTGGACTGTCGGAACCTGAATCCTGGAATGTTTGGCTACCCGTCCTGCCCTTCTCTGTAATGGCTGTATCACTGTGCCATGTGCTAATTCTGACTCTAAGTACGTTTGCATTAACTGTTCCACACCCGGCACTGATACAAACGCACTTCAGACCCTCGGTGCCACTGTGTTCATTAACTTGGCCTAACTATGCAGTGGTGCACTGGGCCAGTGGCATCTGAGAATAAACTGATTAGAAAGGCTGGCTCTGTTATTGGAGTGAAACTAGACACACTGGAGTTCATGGTGGAACAAAGGACCCGACAGAAAATCCTGACAATGTTTCTCACCCCCTGCATGCCTCCTTGGCTGAACAGAGGAGCATCTTCAGTATCAGACTAACACCACTGCGCTGCTCCAAGGAGCGCTGCATGAAGTCATTCTGACCCTGGGCTCTGTAATGAGTCAACCTGTAGCCGGGGAAGTGATGACACCCCTCATGTCAGACTGTTTGTGGTAACTTTTTATTCTTTCTCTTACTTCTAATTTTGTTTATCTGCTACTGAGACACTGTAATTTGTTTGTTTGTCTACTCTTCCCATCGCCTCTCCTGAAAAAAAAAACTCAATGATCTATGTAACTAACCTGCACCAGGTTGTTAGCCACACATATAACTGTACCACCTTTTTATTTCTTCCCTCGCTAGCAGGTGACACTGGAATTACCCCCACCACCCCCCCCCCCAAGAGATTCTGCTTAACTTTTTCCCGAACTCTCTAAGTCTCTTTGCAGGACTTTGACTCATTTGTTTGAACCGATATGGACGCGTCCTCTGGCTGCTCACCCTGCCCTTCCAGAATGGCCTGTACTTGTTCAGTTACATCCTTGGCTCTGGTACCAGGGAGGTAATGCACCATCCTACAGTCTCTCTCCTTGCCACAGATACGCCTGTCTGTGACCCCGGCTAAAGACTCCCCCGTCACTAAGGCTCACCAAGAACACAGAACAGTACAGCACAGGAACAGGCCCTTCTTCTGTCTGTGAGCCCAGATAAAGACTCCCCCGTCACTGAGGCTCACAGAGAACACAGAACAGTACAGCACAGCACAGCACAGCACAGCACAGGAAGAAACCCTTCTTCCCATGATGTCTCTGCTGAACACGATGCCAAATGAAACTAAATCTCTTCAGCCTGTGTATAATTCATGTGCTTCAATTCTCTGAATATTCATGGCTTATCTAAACCCCGATTAAATGTCATTATCATATCTGCTTCCATCACCCCCCATGGCAGCCGAAACCTGGCCCTCTCCGCTCCCTGTACAGAAACGGAAATCTTACCTGCCCTGAAATCCAACGTTAAATTCTCACCCTGCCATTTTAAAGCTGTGCCTTCTCGTATTTGATATTTCTACCCTGGGGAAGTGATTCGGACTGTCTACCTTGTCTGCACCTCTCAAAGTTTTAAAAACTTCTGTCTGGTCTCCCCTCAGCCTCCCTCACTCCAGGGAAAACAGTCCCAGTCGGTCTGATCTTTCCTTGTAACTCCAGGTCCCAGTCCAGGTAACATTCCTGTGAATCGTTTCTGCACCTTTCCAGCTTAGTCACATCCTTACTGTCGTGGTGACCAGAACTGCACAGGGTACTCCTGGTGTGGTTTAATTATTGATTTGTACAACTGTAATGTGATGTCCCAACTCTTCTCAGAGTCTTTGCCGATGAAGGTAAGCATGACGTGCACCTTCTTCCACACCTTGACTACCTGTGCTGGCACTTTCCGGGAACTATGAACCTGAGCCTCAGGTTTATCTTTTCATTAACACTCCTGATGACCCTGCCATTCACTGGGTATGTCCTGACCTGCTTTAACTTCCCAAAATCCATTATTCTGTGTTTGTTTGACTCTGTAACAACACTTCTCTGTTTCTCTGCCTTAATGCCCCAGCAATAAATGTGAATGAACGATTCACCTCTGAACCTTGGTCATATATGGTCCGATGAACCCTTCACTGCACCCATCTCTATTTTGTTTTGCAGGCAGCACCTCGACCCCTCTCTATTTCTCTCTTTGACAATTTATCTCCACATAAATAGTAGTGACTTTTGATTCCTCGTACCACGTCATCACACTTCACACATTAAACTCCATTTACCAAGTATTCTGCTCACTAGCTTCCCCGTATCCTGTTGGAGAGACTAAATGTCCAATCAGAACATGCCCATACCACATTCCCTGTCATTGACAATCATGGATTCCTCACCCTCTGCCACTCCTCCAGGTCATTAATATCAATAGTAAATAATGGAGGGTCCAAAGCAGGTTGCTGGGACACTCCAGTAGTTATGTCATCCCAACCTGAAACAGACCTGTTATTCTGTCTCAGTATGATAACCAGTCTTCAGTCAATATTAACTCACTTCCATCCCAGGGCTGAGATCTGGTCTTGTGCATCAGCTTTCACGTGGCTCCTTGGCAAATGGCTCCTGACAATCCAAAATCTCTACTTCTCCAACTTCCCCTGTAAAGTCTCAAATCTCTGGTATGTTTGTCAAACATGACTTAACATTCAGTAACCCAGGTTACAGAGACAAAAACCAGGTTCCAGATGGACAGGGTGGTGAAGAGGCTTTTGGAACACCAACCTTCAGTCAGGGCACCGAAAATAGAAGCTGGGATGAAATGGTGCAGTTGTACAACATGTTGGTTTAGCCGCATTCCATAAATAGTGTTTAGCTTTTGTAACTGTGCTATATGACTGGCACCACTGAGCTGGAAAGAGTGCAGAGGTGATTTACGGGGATGTTACTGGATCTCGAAAGACTGATTTGTGGAAAGTATTTTGGACAATTTTCCCGGGAATGTTGGAGAATGAGTGGCGATATTGCAGAGGTGCAAAAAATTATAAGGGGCCTGGGTTGGGTCAAATATAACAAACTTTTTGTCAGGGTAGGGGAATCAGGATCAGGAGGGCATTGGTTTGAGATGAGATTGAATAGGAACCTGAAGGGCAACTTTTCCACACACACAGGCTGATCAGTAAATGGAATGAGCTGTCAAGGGGAGTGTTTGAGTCAGAAATTAAAAAAAGTACTTGGACAGGTAGATGGAAAGGAAAAGTTTTCAAGGATATGGGCTAAATGCAAGGAAATGGGACAAGGTGGAGGATAGCCTTGTTCATAATGTGGTGGTGAGGGGGTTACTGACCACAAGCTCAGATGGGAACTTTGGTCAGTGTGGACCATTTGGGCTGAGGGGTTCCTGTAAGAATCTAACTGTAAGCCCTGTTGACTTAGTTCAGTGCATTGGACTTTTCCAAATGACTTGTTATTTCTTCACAGATTATAGACTCCAGTAGCTGAAGTGAAGGTAACTGGACGACAGTCACTTGCTTTTTATCTTCCACCCTTATTCAACAATGGTTTTCAACTCCACTGGGACCTTCTGTAACACAGTGAGTTTTGACAGACTTCAGTGTCTCTACTTTCTCTCCAGGCTTCAGTGCCGGTCGTTGGGACCTGGTAATGTTTGCTTTTTGTCCTGTTAGCTTCTCCCTCGTGATGGCGGTTATTACACATTATTGCACAATGTTGAAATGTCACCATCAGATATCTGTGTCCCCACTGTGAACACTAATTCCCTGTCGGTCCTATGTTCAATGCAAGCTGGTAATCATGCGACCACCCTGGTGCCTGACTCCATCGGGCTCTGCTGTTGCTCTGAATTCATCAGCTGCATGGAGAGCAGGAGCCACTGCATGGGCAACAGCTTGCTTTACGTATCGTACTACCCTGGCTTGCATATTGACTTTCACAGTGAGGGTACAATATCCATGGGCGACCCTGTCCAGCAGTGCGCCATTACCAACAGGTCTGTCTGTAGCCTTCTCTCTTCCCACGATGAGGCCAAATACAGGCTAGCCAAACGACACCTCATATTCTGACTGTGCAGCCTCCAATCCTGATGACATGAACATTGATTTCTCCAATTCCGGATATCACTGCACTCTGTTTCCCCCATTCTGTTGCCACTTAACCCCTTCACTTCTCCTCACACAGCCTCATGACCTGCCCATCATCTCTGTCAGGTTCTTCAGCTCCTTCATGTCATCACGTGGTCCAACATTCTGACCTATTAGATTACTTTCTCTTCCTCTCTGTCTTTTCTGTCTGTCACCCAGCTCCTCACATCATCATCCCTCCACAAACCACACACCCCACTCACTTGTCCTCCTCCCCTCCCCCACCACCTTATTCTGGCTTTTGTCCCTTTCTGTCTAATCCCGATGAAGGTTCTCAGCCCGAAATGTCGACTGTTTGCTGAGTTCCTCCAGCATTTTATGTGTGTTTGCTTCAGTCTGTGGATTGATTAAACTAATCCAACAGGTACAGTGGAAGAGGAATTAGTGGAGTTGTCAGAGACAGTTTCTTACAGCAGTATCTTACCCAGGAACAGGACATTTCAGATGTAATCTGTGTAATGAGGTGGGATTACAGAGAGTCCTGGTGGTGAAGGGTCTGTGAAGATGTGATCACAATGAGGGAGAACTCCAGAGCCAGATTGAGGGTCCAGGTTTGAGGTCAGGGTTTTCCTTCCACTAGATGAGCTGCCAAGCATGGTTGACGAGCCCATCTGCCCATAGCAGTTGGTTATATGATGCTCGTAAACCGATTTGCACCTTCCCCAACACTAGAAACAGTTCCGCCGGGCTTAGTAGCTAAGCCAAATGTTAAAGTCAGGAGCTGGATTTAGCTGACGGAGGCAATTTGAGGCGCACACCATTGGGAGCATTTAATGGGAAGTGGGAGCTTGCCCCATAACCACCCCATCACAGGTTAAGACAGCTGCAAGACACCGATATGCTGGTATGTGAATGGGAAACTCAGTTGGAATGGGTTGCCACCGGCAGATCGTGGTTGTTGCAGCACTCAGAGCAAAGTTACTCGATGCAGCAGTACTCCAATCTGCTTCTGATTATATCTCTCCTGACAATCACAGCTCCATTCTCATCTCTCTTGGATATTTCGCTTTTTGTGTTTTATCCCATCGGGAGGAGCTCCTGGGGATCTTGAGACCATTCCTCCCCGTGTCTTCTTTCCCTCCCCTTTCTCATCACTGTCCCTACATGTAAAGTGCATCTGAAAAGTATTCATGCCCCTTGGAAGTTTATATGTTTTATTGTTTTACAATATTGAGTCATAGCAGATTAAATTTGGCTTTTTCTTACTGATCAACAGAATAAGTCTCTTGTGTCAAAGTGAAAACAGATCTCTACAAAGTGCTCTAAATTAATTACAGATATAAAACACAAAATAATTGTCTGTATATGTATTCACCCCCATTAATGTAACACACCAAATCATCTCTGGTGCAGCCAGTTGGTTTTAGGAGTTACATTATCCGTTAAATGGAGATCACCATGTGCAGTCAAGGTGTTTCAATTGATTGTCATAAAATTACACGACTGTTGGTAGTCAGTATCCCCGCAAAAACTAGACCATGAAGACAAAAGAACACTCCTAGTAGCTCTGCATAAAAGCTTATTCAAAAGTGCGTCAGGAGATTGATACAAGAATATTTTCAAGTCACTCAATACCCTTGGAGTCCAGTTCAGTCATAGAAACAAAAAATCCTACAGCACAGTACAGGCATTTCAGCCCACAATGTTCTGCCAAACCTGCCCCTACCTCAGAAATTACCAGGCTTAACTATAGCCCTCTATTTTGCTAAGCTCCATGTACCTATCTAAAAGCCTCTTAAAAAACCCTATCGTATCTGCCTCCACCACAATTGCCGGCAGCCCATTCCACGCACTCACCACTCTCTGAGTAAAAAAACTTACCCCTGGCATTTCCTCTGTACCTACTCCCCAGCACCTTAAACCTGTGTCCTCTTGGGGCAGCCATTTCAGCCCTGGGAAAAAGTCTCTGACTATCCACATGATCAATGCCTCTCATCATCTTGTACACCTCTATCAGGTCAGCTCTCATCCTCCTTCGCTCCAAGGAGAAAAGACCATGTTGACTCAACCTATTCTCATAAAGCAAGCTCCCCATTCCAGGCAACATCCTTGTAAATCTCCTCTGCACACTTTCAATGGCTTCAACATTTTTCCTGTAGAGAGGCAACCAGAACTGAGCACAGTACTCCAAGTGGGGTCTGACCATGTTCCGGTATAGCTGCAACGTTACCTCTCAGCTCCTAAATTCATTCCCATGATTGATGAAGGCCAATACACCATACGCCTTCTTAACCGCGGAGTCAACCTGGGCATCTGCTTTGAGCATCCTATGGACTCAGACCCCAAGGTCCCTCTAATCCTTCACTCTGCCAGAAGTTGACCTACCTGGACATGGTCCATTCCCTGTACGTTTGTATGCCTGTCTTAATACAAAACTCCCTTACTCTTATACTCCACACCCTGACCAGTGGGGACCAGCATTCCGTATACCTTAACCCGTTGTTTTGCCACGTTCTGAGAACTATGTGCCTGGATCCCAAGATCCACAAGATCACTCGTTTCATCAATGCTGTGAAGAGGTCAATCATTAACATTATACTTCCCCCTTCCATTTGATCTCCCAAAGTGCAATAACACATTCCCTCCCAGATTAAGTACCTTCTGCAATTACTCTGCATATGTTTGTGATCTAAGTCCCACTGTGTGCACTGATCAATAGTTACACTGTCCACAATTCCACCAATCTTGCTGTCACACTAAACTTGTAAACCACCCATCAACATTTTCATCCAAACATTGATATATATCAGAAACAACATAATTCCCAGCATCAGTCCTCGTGGATCACCTCTGCACACGGACTTCCAGCCCTACATAGACTTCTATGAGGAATCCACTTCTGAATTGAAATTGCAATCTATATTGAATCCCACTAAGGTCTATATAGATCATGGTCACAGTCTTGCCTTCATCAAGCACCAAGGTGTTGGGACTGATTCTTTTTACGTTATCTGTCAATGATTTCTTTACCCATTCTCTTCATCTGCCTGTCCTTCCCTATTTCCGCAAAAATACCTGCGCCTCCACCTGTCTCTTACAACCGTATAACAATTACAGCCCGGAAACAGGCCACCTCGGCCATTTTAGTCCATGCCGAACACTTACTCTCACCTGGTCCCACCGACCTGCACTCAGCCCATAACCCTCCATTCCCTTCCTGTCTATATGCCTATCCAAATTGACGATGGATTTGATGGATTTGTTGCAAAACTTGCAGATGATATGAAGAGACAAGTGGAGGTGCAGGTATTTCTGAGGAAATAGAGAAGGACAGATGGATGGAGAGAATGGGCAAAGAAGTGGCAGATGGAATACAGAACTGGGAAGTGTATGATCATGCACTTCAGTTAAAGAGATATTAGGGTCGACTATTTTCTAAATGGAGAGAAGATAGAAAAATGAGTTGCAGAGGGATTTTGGAGTCATTGTGCTGGTTCTCTAAAGGTTAATTTGCAGGTTGAGTCTGTGGTGAGGAAGGCAAATATGATGTTAGCATTCATTTCAAGAGGATTAGAATATAAAAGCAAGGATGTAATGATGAGACTTTATGAAGTACTGGTGAGGTCTCACTTGGAGTATTGGGAGCAGTTTTGGGCCCTTTATCTTAGGAAGGATGAGATGGAACTGGATGGGTTTCAAAAAAGATTCTCACAAATGATTCCAGGATTAAACAGCTTGTCATATGAAGAGTGATTGATGGCTCTGGGCCTTTATTCCCTGGAAGTTAGAACAATGAGTGATGACTAATTGAAACCTATCAAATGGTGAAAGGCCTTGATAAAGTTGATATGGAGAGGCTGGAAGTGTCTAAGACCAGAGGTCACAGCCTCAGAAGAGAGGGGCTCCCTTTCAGATTGGAGATGAGGAGGAATTTCTTTAGAGATGTTGAATCTGCGGAATTCATTGCCACAGGCGGCAGCTGTGGAGGCCAGGACTTTAGGTATTTAAGGCAGAGCTTGATGGATTCTTGAATGGTCAGTACTGGAAGGGGTACAGGGAGAAGGCAGGAGATTGGGGCTGAGAGGAAAAATGTATCAGCCAATATGAAATGACAGAGCAGACTCGATACGCCAAATGGCTTAATTCTACTCCTATATCTAATAATCTGTATCACCACCACCGAAACCTCGATCAATTTTGTCAAGCGTGATCTGCCCACACAAAACCATGCTGATTGTCACTAATCAAGCCATGCCTTTTCAAATGTGGATAAATCCTGTACCTCAATTTCAATCTCGGATCTGCTGGTCTTTAAACAGCTCCCGCACGTCAGATGTGGACTTGTCTGACGGTGGCTGCTCCCAATCAATGCCCCTTGGCTTCTGTCTTACTCCCTACTAACTTGCACTCCTGCAATTCAGTACCCTCATACAAGATCTGATTTTATTCTTCCTCATCACTAAGAAAGAAAATAAGATCCCAGAATATTCACTGACTCTTAGCTGTCAGCTGGCCTGGCTCGTTTCTCAAAACTAATTCCTCCTGTCTGTTGTCTCCTCTGGTTGGGCTCTGTACATAACGTTTCAAACACTCTTCAGATTCAGTGAAGAAATCTTGTGCATCTTAGTATTGAGCAAGATCCAATCAATTCTAGGGAAGATAAAAGTCCCTGCACTGGTCATTGGGGTCCAATATGATAATCCTATCAGTGTAACTGCAGATTGCCTCTGCAAGTGAGCCTTCCAGTTCGTTGGGACATTCCCAGTGGGGTAACCTCTGCTCCTGCTAAATCCACCCTACCCCAACTCACGTGTAAGACAATGAAAGCCAGGAATGTTGAGCTGCCAGCCTTATCCCTCTGACAACATAATGTTGAAATAAACTCATTTCAGCCCATGAGTTCCAGCATGTTTATTAGCTCTCGTTCTTTCCAGACTGTCTTGTCATACGTATATTCTCCCACTTACTACTCGAATTCAAACTCTGTCAAGTGACACCATTAAAACTCCTGGTGAGGAATTTGGTTCCCCTCCGGTTCAGATGCAAATGGCCTTGTTTGTCCCGGTCTCCCACCTGCCTGGAAGGGAGCCCATTGATCCATGAATCTGAAGCCCTCGCTCCTGCATCAGATCATCATCAACATATTAAAGTTATGGAATTCTCACCACACCAGCACATAGTTTGTGGCAGAATTCCGAGATTGCAATGCTGGAAGTCCTGCTTTTTTCTGAGTTCCCGAAAATCACTTCGTTGGACCTCATTCCTGCTCGTTTAACCCCTTCCGTGTAGTAGGAAGAAAGCACCCCTCTCGATGTACTCGTTCCATCTTCCCTTTGAGAGGCGTTGTAGCTGAAGCCTCAACCACTGTGGTGAACTATGTGCCTGTCTGGACACGCCCCCTTCTGACTGCTCCTGTGGCTCCTCCCACAGACCCGTGTATAAAGACGATCGAGGTCTGATCCTCTGCCTCATTCTCCAGGATGTAGTATGATGGTCACTCGCTGCTGGTTCCTTCTTAGACAATAAGCCGATATCTCGCCTTTCGTCTCAGAGTGAGTTATTGATGGTGCATCAATTTTATTGACTGGAAGTTTTAAAACATGGAAACCGTTTTACGTCCGGAAAGGTTGGATTTGGACACTCAAGACCCTGAAGCAGCTCTCGCTTTTGAACACTGGCTTGCATGCTTCCAATCATACTTGGCGGAGCATCGTGCGACTGACCCTGCCGTTATGTACAGAATTCTCCTCTCGAGGGTCACTCCAAAAGTTTATTCCATTAGCCGGGACCTGCCGACCTACGAAGGGGCACTGGACGCCCTCAACAGACAGTACGTGCGGCATGTGAACACCGTCTACGCAAGACATCGTTTAGCTACCCGGCGACAGCGGCCTGGAGAATCGAGCGCGGAGTTTCTCCGAGCACTACAGACACTCGTCCGAGCTTGTGACTGCAAGACGCTCGCGGCAGAACAACATGCGGAACTGCTAGTGCGAGACGCCTTTGTGACGGGACTGAGGTCAGTGTACGTGCGCCAGCGACTGCTGGAACATTCCGATCTTACCTTACGCTCGGCGATCGAGACGGCCAACGCTTTGGAAGCTGCGCTGCACTACGCTGACGCTGTCCAGTCGCGCGATTCCCCGCCGGTTCCGTGGACGCATCCGACCCCGCCACCGCCGGCTCCCGCGAGCGAAATCGACCCTGCCAGTGCGATTCCACCAGCTCCCCGAACCCGACCATGGCGGTGGCCCGTCAGAAGCATGTACTTTGTTATATCTGCGGCCACAAAATGCACCCCCGAAAACGCTGTCCAGCGCGAGAAGCGACCTGCTCCAGCTGCGGAAAGCGGGGCCATTTCGCCGAGGTCTGTAAGTCTAAACTGCGAGCGGAGTGCAGCACTGCTAGTGAGACGTGGGGGCCGCCATCTTGCATGCCCGGATGTTGGCGGTCTTCTTTGTCCGCGTCAGCATGCCCCACCCCCGACCCTCGGATGCTTTCCGGGTACCCCGGATGTGAGCGGCAATCTTTGTCGGCGTCACCATACCCCGCCCCCGACCCTCGGATGCTTACCGGGTACCCCGGATGTGGGCGGCCATCTTTGTTGGCGTCAGCATGCCCCGCGCCCGACCAGCCGATGCTTACCGGGTACCCCGGCGGCTCGTCTCTGGCCACTGTGACCCTCGACCAAAGCGCCCCACACCAGCTTGCAAGGTCAATGATGGACATCCGGGTGGAGGGGCACAGGACGAGATGCCTGTTTGACACGGGCAGCACTAAGAGTTTTATTCACCCGGACACAGTGCAACGCTGCGGACTCGCAACACGGCCAGTAAGTCAGAAGATCCATTTGGCTTCTGGGTCGCATTCCACAGACATCCGGGCGGGTTGTGTAGCGACATTGGTGGTGCAAGGCACAGCATATCGGAACTTTGCGCTGCTGGTCATGCCTAATCTGTGCGCACCTGTGCTATTGGGGCTGGACTTCCAGAGCCATCTCGAAAGTGTGACTGTGGTATATGACGGGCCCCTCCCACCACTCACTGTCTGGAATCCTCAGTTCTGTGAAACTTCATCACTGCTGACCACACACACACAGCGGCACACACATCCTATCCAGCACAACAGCTGCCCTACCGACACCACTGGCAGTCTCTCCACTCTCAAGGTCCCTCCCCCGCCGCGGTTCGCCAACCTGAACCCGACTGTAAACGTGTGGCGACTAAAAGCAGGCGGTACAGTGTGTGGGACAGGGCCTTCATTCAGTCAGAGGTGCAGCGGCTGCTCAGGGAGAGGATCATTGAGCCAAGCACAAGCCCTTGGAGGGCCCAGGTGGTTGGATGGCGGCCCCAACCCCCCCTCACTAACTCCTATTCTCTTTTCCCAGGAAGTCTGTCACTGGGACCACTCTACCTGTTTGGCTGACGTCCCCGGGGCCAGTGCTGCTCCGGAAACATGTGAGCAGCAATAAATACTCCCCGCTGGTCGAGAGGGTTCACCTTCTGCATGCGAACCCCCAGTTTGCCTACGTGGTTCTACCTGATGGGCGGGAGGACAAGGTCTCCATCCGCGACCTGGCGCCCCCAGGTGCAGCAGACCACTACCCTGAACACTCTCCGGTAACTATGAACCCTGTACCCGAGGTGACACCGCGCTCACCAGGCCCTACATAGACTCCTCATGACACCTATATACCAGGTGCCTCGCACATGCATGAGCTGGAGCCAGCACAACCTCCGTCTCCTGTGCAATCACCAATATCGCCGGCATCGGTGCAATCACAGCCGGTGCTACGTAGATCGCAGCGACAGATTCGACCACCTGATAGACTTGACCTGTAAGAAACTTCGCCACATGGGTACACGTTTAAACAAAGTGTAGGGGGGGGGGTGAATGTGGTGAACTATTTGCCTGTCTGGACACGCTCCTCCCACAGGCCCCTGTATAAAGGCGATCGAGGTCTGATCCTCTCCCTCATTCTCCAAGATGTAGTATGATGGTCACTCGCTCCTGGTTCCTTCTTCAGTCAATTAAAGCCGATATCTCGCCTTACGTCTCAGAGTGAATTATTGATGGTGCATCAACCACCTCACACCAGCTCCTCAGCCACCACTTTACCTGGGGTTTAGAAGGCGCCAGAAGCGTGGTCTATATATCCTAATATCAGTCTTATCCTGTTCCTCTATGTGACCGGACTTTCATTTCCCTCGCGACCCAGAGGAACAATTGTTCTGATGAATTAACCCTCTTATCACTGGAAGTGACTGCCCCCTCGCCCACCAACTGCTGTGTGTGAGGGCGCTCGCACTGGTCACGGGGCCGGGGAGCGACAGACCGAGTTTCTCGGGTATTTCCGGAATGGAAAAGCACTTCCTATAATTTAAAGCATGAGAATCAGCAAATTCCCAGAAAGCCTTCAGTGTGTACGTGTTGTGTGAGGGAGGTTTTTTTTCCGCTCGAGCGCTGTGCTGCGGATAGGAAATTGCCGGGCCAAGTAAAGTGAAGGCGGAGAACAACACAAAGACTCTTCTAAGAGCCACCCAACACCTCACAGAGGGAGCCGTGTCCACAACCTTTTAATTATTTTTATCGATATATTTGGCTTAGTTACTTTTGAAGCAGATTAATCCATGATACAATTAATGGTAAATAACATGAAAAAGTAATCAAGCACCGTTGCTGGGTGCTCTGAAATTGGCGGGCGATTTGAAATTAATCCTGCGCCAATCACACTGTAATCTGATTGCATGAAGTCCGACAGCCAGTAAATTCCAAGGAATCTTTCAGTATGCACGTAGTCTGTAAGGCAGTTTTCTTTCCCCTCTCTGGAGCTCTGTGTTTCGGATAAACCATTGGAAATTGCCGGGCCTAGTAAAGTGAAGGCGGAGCTGGACGATGAGAGGCCGCTCTCGGCTCTGTCCGTCACTCTGACTCTGTCCCCTCACTCCCCGCTCTGTCTCTCTGTGTGTTTCTTGGGCAGGAGTAGTGGCAGAAGATTGGAGGATGGGTTATGTTATCCTGTAAATTAGGAAAGGATCGAAGGAAAACCAAACATTGTTCAGATTCTGGGGGGTCTCGGCCTGAAACGTCGGCTATTTACTGTTTCTCACAGATGCTGCCTGGCCTGCTGAGTTCCCCCAGCACTGTGCGTGTATCACTGGAAGGAAAAGCCTGGGAGCTGAGTCAGGTCTGCTGCTGCAGTTCAATCATTAAAGACTCGGCTGACAATGTCAATGCCCGGCTCAGCAAATATGCAGATCCCTTTAAAGAGTGAAAAAATGTAACTAGCAATACAACAGGACGGTGATCAATGAGCTCAGTGATTTGAGGAATGTGAGATAGAAACATGGAAAATAGGTGCAGGAGTAGTCCATTCTGCCCTTCGAGCCTGCAAACAAGAACAAGAGATGTTCCATTGTCATTCACGAACCAGGGCAGAACTGCCGTGGGGAATGGTCGGTCCCTGGGAGTGCTGTAAAACAGAGATATCGGGGTGCAGATATCGAATTCCTTCAAAGTGTAAACACAGGTAGGCAGGACGGTGAAGAAGGTGTTTGCCACACCAGCATTCATCGGGAGAGTATTGGACACTGAGCAGTGACGTCACATTACAGCTCTACCAGCCTTGGGGAAACGACTCTTGGAGCATGACGCACATTTATAGTTGCCCTGTGAGCAGAGGGTGACATTAAACTGGAGAGGGTGCAAAATGGATTTAACAGGAGGCTAGATAGGCTGGAAATTCCTCATCAGAGTGTATGTGACATTAGAGAGGTTGATAACATAATGGCAGACATTGATATGTTCTGTGAATCTGTTATCTCCAGGGTCATGGAGTTGGACGCTAGAGATTCCAGGTATAAAGTGAGAGAGGGAAGATTTAAATGGGACCATGAGGAGCAGGTTTTGTACACAGAATGCGCTATTTACTTGTAACAAACTACCGCCAGTGATGATATAGGTGGGCACCATTGCAATATCTCTTGCACTGTAGAGAGGGAAGTTTCACAGGGACATGGGCCAAATGTAGGTAACTGAGAATGGTTTTGTTTGTCCACTTTGTCAGCATGGATGTGTTGGGCTGAAGGGCCTGTTTCTGTGCTGCACGACTCAGTGACAACGTCTGTTGCTCTCGCAGAGCGGAACGGACAGTGTCAGTAGTGAGAAGGTTTGGGGGATGTAGAGAGGAGAGTGAATGGTTGAGGATGGGGCGGATGGAAAAGAATGTGGGGAAAAGTGAGATCACCTATTCCCAGGAACAAACTGTAAGAGTCATTTCCACATGGGGATGTTCAAAGGGACCTGGGTGTCATTTCACAAATCACTTGATTTAACATGCAGATACAACAAGTAATGAGAGGGGCAAACAGTATTTTGTCCTGTGATCAGGAGGAGTGGAGAAGAGGGGTACAGATATCTCAGTGGATTCTATAGGGTCCTGGTGAGAGCACACCTTGAATGTAGTGACCGTGTTTGGTCACACTTCCTCAGGAAGGATATCCCTGCAATAGAGGGAGTGCAGTGACTGTTCCCCACACTGACTGGGCTGGTTCCAAGGATGGAGGGTTGGTTATGTGAAAGGACAGTGAGTGGGCTGGGTCTGTATTCCTTGCACTTAATGAGAAAACGAGGAAATCTGTTAGATTCTTTCAGGGTGTGACAGACGGTAGGCAAGGAGGATCTTTCCCCTGAATGAGAGTTCCATAATTGAGGAAAATACCCTCAGAATGAGGTGTAAATCGCAAACACGAGAGAATCTGCTGATGCTGGAAATCCAAAGCAACACAAGATGCTGGTGGAACTCATGAGGACAGGCAGCCTGTATGCCAAAGAGTAAACAGTTAACACTTCGGGCCAAGACCCTTCCATCAGATCACAGTGTGAAGGTTCTCAGCCCAAAGCATCATTACTCTTTTACATCAGAATGCGGTGACATGCATTCAAGATGGAAATGGAATTATATCTTTTTAATCAGAAAATGAAGAACTTCTGTATTCGCTGGATAAGTAATCTGGAGCCTCAGGTGCTGGGTTGTGTCAAAGCTGAGATCACCAGTCTCTGGGAGAGATTTCGTCACTCAGTCCATAAGACCATAAGATATAGGAGCAGAATTCAGCCATTTCGCCCATCGAGCCTGCTCTGCCATTTCATCATCACTGATCAATTTATCCTCTTACCTCTTATCTGCCCTTGTATCCCTTTATGCCCTGACCACTAAAGAATCTATGAATCTCTGCCTATACCCAGTGATTTGGCCTCTCCTGCTGCCTGTTGCAAAAAACTCCACCGATTCACCACTCTCTGGCTGAAGGAATTCCTCCTCCTCTCCATTCTGAAAGGATATTCTATTTTGAAGCTGTGTGGTCTGGCTTTAGACACTCCCACCACAGGAAAAATCCTCTCCACATCCACTCAATCAAGCTCTTCCACTATTTGATAGGTTTCAATTCGGCAACCCTTCTTTCTCCAACGTCACGGGGAAGAGAGGCCCAGAGCTAGGAAACGCTTTTCATATGACAAGCCATTTAATCCTGGTAAAATTCACCATTTGTGACGTCATGTCAGCAGAAAAGGTTCTGGATTTCAGAGATTTTTGTATTTTGGAATAATGGACAAATCTGCAAACCTCAATCATTAACCCATGCAATCCCAGGCACACAGATGCAAAATAAAGACAGATGTAAATTTAAAGCAGGAAAGTGGAACCTTACGAGGAGGTAAAGCCTGATTACAAGGCCTCAGAATATTGTACTCTCCAAATGGTCAAAATACAGCCAAGTAACAAGTTCGAAAATACCCACAACTTGCAGAATTACAGTGCCTCTGATTATCTTGGTCCATGGGATAAGCACAAGCTGGGTCTGATCAACCCTGGCTCGGTCACCTGGGTAAGAGAGTCTCATGATTAACGACCCGAAACCCCCAATGACCCCAGGTTGCAGTGATGATGTGTCCCTTTGCACACCCGGTTCTTTAAGCCAAGTGGGAGTCAGGCCACGTTAATGAAAGGCATCGGCTAGATTAAAGTGGCTGCACTACACTACCCTATCCACCATAGTCCCACATATCTCACCATACTAAACTCCACAGCTTTATCTCTTCCAGCCTCACATATACATCCACCAGCCCTACCCTCAAACCCAATCCTAAGAAGGGGCACCCACCGCTTCTAACCCTGGCCACACACCCACAAACCCGAAGCCGAGTGTACGGAGGAGTAAGATCCAACAAAGGCAAGTGTAAGACCTGGTGGATGAAGGCATGGGCCGGATCAATGTGGCAGAGTTGCGTGACACTGAATCGAGAGTGACGAGATGAAGAAGCACAAGAGGGGTGATTCTCCGACTGCCCGCATAATCTCTTTGTTATTTTGATTTTGTTCTGATAGTCCTCTGTCTATTTGAATATGTTGGTATAATTCATATATAATTCCAGTGTTTCTTGTCAATGTTGTGTCTGATGAAATGTGTCTGTGATGCTGCTACAAATCCGTTGTTCCTTTCTCCTGTGTGCATAAATAAACTCGATTTGAACTTGACTTTGAAATGTACAAATCTCTCCTTCGCACTCCTGCTGCCCTGTGTCATGAACTGAACGTCTTCGTGTTTAATTTTACAATATTTCATCTAATTTTATTTTCGTACTGCTTTTGAAATTTGCGTTTCCCTTTTCAATTGCAGCCCGCACCCCCGCCTGTCTCTGCCCTCTGTCCTTCCTCCTGTATTAAACGCAGCGCGAACCGTCACACATTGGTGCCGCTTCCCATCCCCCAGCGTTCCGCTTGGTGATTCATTTCTGCAAGCAGCCAATCGGAATGCTCAGCGTCGCCATTCTAATTAACATACCATTTTGTGCGCTGCCCATTTAGTCCGAGCTCCGAACAGTTTCTGATTATTATTGTGTTTGAAACCGACGGGAAAGTGCCTGATCCACCGAAACCCGCTCCCAAGAAGGGCGCCAAGAAAGCTCCGTCCAAACCGGCGAGCAAGTCTGGCAAGAGGTCGAGGAAGGAGAGTTACAAAGTGATGAAGCAGGTTCACCCCGACACAGGCATCTCCTCCAAGGCCATGAGCATCATGAATTCATTCGTGAACGATATCTTCGAGCGCATCGCGGGTGAGGCTTACCGCCTGGCCGACTACAACAAGCGGTCCACCATCAGCTCCCGGGAGATCCAGACCGCCGTGCGCCTGCTGCTGCCCGGGGACCTGGCCAAGCACGCCGTGTCCGAAGGAACAATGGCGGTGACCAAGTACACCAGCTCCAACTGAAGACAAGTTTACTGACAAAACAAACGGGAAAATCAAAGGATCATTTAAGAGCCACTCACGCTTTTATTAAAAGAGTTACAAAATATTGAGCCATGGACTTGAGGTAAGTTTGAAAATTGCTTTTTGATGCGCTCATTCAGAATCTTATCTCCGTTACTCAGAAATTGCTGTCCACTATTCAGCAGAATCCCGATTTCTCTGTTGCATTCCTGCGTTCTGCACAGGCACGGAATCGTGACGCACCCCTTCCCTGTCATTTCCTCTCGGTCATCAGGTTTTTCTGAAGAAGACACTAATTGTTGCTTCTGGTTTAATTACCGTGGAGAATGCGGTTCTTTGAGTTTTGTCCCATTTCGGTTACTTCTCTTAACCCCATTCCAACACGAGAGCTGAACACTCACGGTTTGTTCAGACTGTATTTGTTAAAGCTCCACTTTCTGAAGGGCCATCCGCTGGTAAACTGACTTGAGTTTACACAATGACCGTCCGCGAACATTTATCAATTGAAAGAAATCGGTGAACTAAATCTCCAGACACTGTGGCAATATTAACTACACTTAGTTTAAATCTGTTTCACCAATCATAAACGACCCGCTACATTTCTCCAGACTGTATATGAAGGGAGAACACGCATATTTCCGGAAGCCAGAATTTTTCACGGTCAAGACTCCAAGTTTATTTCTGATTTATCAAATCTATCTGACGTTGTATGTATTCAGGAAACCTGGTTTCCCACATTTAAATTTTACCTTCCAGGATTATATTGTAATTAGGCGTGATAGATTATTTGGTAGAGAAGGTGCTATTGCAAATTTTATACAGAAAGGGAGAAGGCATACAGTTGTGGATGTGAATGAAATGTATGAGGCACTTGTAGAAGTATTTGATTCAACAGGGAGCGACATTAAAGAGGTATATTATTATAACCATGGTGGAAAGCTTTCGATTGATCTGTTAGAGTATATGTAGCTCCAGCTCACTAAGGGTTGTATGGTTGGGGATTTTAATGCATAGACTTCACTGTGGGCTTGTTCTCAGAATGATGGTGCTGGTTTGAAATGCAGAAGAGTTTTAGATATTTCACTGTGTCTAACTGGTGGGAGAGTTATGAGATTTAATGTTCATAATAGTTCTGAAATTGCTGTAAATTTAACTTTGGTTTCAAACATTCATGCTGCAGTGAGTGAGTGGTATGTCATGGGAGATGAAACATTGGGGAGTGATCATTTTCCTCTATTTATAAGCCTGGGTTTAGACCAAGATGCCACTTTGAGGAGGTGGAATTTCGGTAAAGCAAATTGGAGAAGTTGTAATGTGTTATGTGATGAATGGAACATCTGTGTGGATGGAATGGTGAGCATGATGTCGATTTCTGCAAAGAAAGGTTGTCACGTTATTCCTCAAATTTGCTGGAAGAGACTCATATTAAAAAGTGCATTAATAGGAGAAAAGCTGTACCATGGTGGACGGAGGAGTGTGCAGAGGCAATTATTCAGAAAAATGTGGCATTTTGGAAAGTTAAGAAGTATCACTGTCCGCGTGATCTTATTAAGTGTAACAGGTCACAGGCCGTGGTGAGGAAAGTAATGAAGGTTGTGAAAAATATTTACTAGAGGTCATATTGTGCTAGAATTCGAAGGACTATTAAACTTGGAGGTGTTAGGGGAATGATTAAGAAAGTGGGGGTGAGGGATTCATAGGGTTCCCAGTATTGATTAAAGAAGGTGATACAATTGTGACTGAAACAGAGAGGGTTTAATTACTGGCTTGGTCATTTGCTGTAACTCATAATCAAAATAATGAAGGGACTAAACAATGTAGGGATAAGCTGTTAAGTGAATACCCAGACGTGTTGGAAACCTGCTGTAGCAATGACAGTGATGTAGAGTTTTATTTGTGTGAATTTAGGAAAACGATTATTAATACAGGGCTGACGGCTCCAGGAAAGGATGATATAAGTTATTGCATGTTTAAACGTATGGCCAGAGCTCTTTGGAGATAATATTACATTTTTGAATCCTATTTGGCATTCAGGCCATCTTCCCTCCTCATGGAAAATTGCAATTGTAGTGTCTATTCAGGATCCTGGTAAACCCCTGTTGGATCCTCCTAGTTATAGACCAATATTCCTGATTTCCCATTTGTGTAAACATATGGGATATATGGTATTAGAGTGGTTGAATTATATTTTGGAAAAGGGAGGGGACATGTTGTTGTTAATATACTGGATTAGTTTGAGGGGAGAAGTGCTGGTTCAACAGCACATGTCCCAAAAGCAGTCAATGTTTTTATGCAGAAATCTCAGCATCTACTTCAACACAGCATTTCAGTGGAAATGTCAATCCATCGCCTCCTATATTGTCGCGATGAGGCCACACTCAGGTAGGAGGAACAACACCTTGTATTCTTGCTGGTCAGCCTCCAATCTGATGGCATGAACATCGATTTCTTGATCTTCCGGTCATGCCTCACCTCCCTCATCATTCCCCATCCACTTTTCCCTCTTGTTGCCTGCCCATCACCTCCCTCGGGTGTTTCTCCCCCCCTTTTCTTTCTTCCACGCCCTTCTGTTCTCTCCTATCAGACTTGCCCTTCTCCAGCCCTGTAGCTCTTTCACCAATCAACTTCCCAGCTCCTTACTTCGTCTCTCCCTCTCCCAGTTCCAGTTATCACTTTGTGTTTCTCTCCCCCTCTGCCACCTTTAAATTTACTCCTCATTGTTTGTTCCCCAGTCCTACTGAAGAATCTTGGCCCAAAATGTAAACTGTACTTTATCCACAGATGCTGCCTGGCCTGCAGAGTTTCTCTAGCATTTTGTGTGTTCTTGGATTTCAATAACTGCAGATTTTCTCCTCTTTATTACTCAATATCAACAGGCATTCTGTATGACAACTGTCGAAGTCCCACTGCAGATATGAAACTCGAGGTTCGGCAGATGCTGAGAATAAACTGCAAAGTAACACACAAAGTACTGCAGGAGCTCAGCAAGTCAGGCAGCATCTCAGCAGAGAAATAAACAGTCTAGGTAGGATGAAGTGTTTGGGCCCAAAATATTCACGGTTTATTCCTCTGCATAGATGCTGCTGGGGCTACTGAGACCCGCCAGCATTTTGCAAACATAAACCTCTTTTTTTTCAGTCAATCAGTTTCCAGATGTTGCTGAACTTTCATTTGTAGCCTCATCCTCCTGCTCTGGTTCCCTCTTTCTACTCCCCATCAACTCGAGCCTCCATCACATCTAGAGCCTCCTTTTTGCTGACCCCACTTGTTTCTGCTCCATCGAATATTTACCCACCATTCTGCTCATACCTTAGAGGAGAGCATTGTATTGCAACAGTCTGGCTGTGTGAGGCACGGCCCTTCAAAATCAGTGAAAATCACCCAAAACAGTGAACAGAGAAGGGGAGAGCCTATATTACCAGCAATATCGAGGAGCAGATAGGGAAAGAGATTCCGGAAAGGTGTAAGAATAACAGAGTTGTCATGATGGGAAATTTTAATTTGCCAAATATAGATTAGCATCTCTCTAGAGCAAGGGTTTTTATGAGGTGGAGTTTGTTAGGTGTGTTCTGGAAGGCTTCTTGACACAATACGTAGTTAAGCCTACAAGAGGAGAGGCTGCACTTGATTTGGTATTGGGAAATGAACTTGGTCAGGTGTCAGATCTCTCAGTAGGAGAGCATTTTGGAGATAGTGAATATAATCCTATCTCCTTTACAATATCATTGGCGAGATATCGGAGCAGACAAGTTAGAAAAGAATTTAATTGGAATAAGGGGAATTATGAGGCTATCAGGCAGGAATTTGGAAACAAATGCTCTCAAGGAAAAGTACGGTAGTGTGGCAAATGTTCAGGGAATACTTGAGTGAAGTTCTGCAATAGTTACGTTCCCATGAGACACGGAAGTGATGGTAGTGTGCAGAAACTCTGGTGTACAAAGGCTGGTCAAGAAGAAAAGAAAACATTACTTCTTACTTCTTACTTCTCCTGACAGTAAGAGTGTTCACTTTGATTTGTAAATATGTGGATTTCATCTTCAGGCACAGTGAGGATATAAAATCCCCATTTGAATACACTCAGATATGAACTGATTGTTCATAGTCACAGTGCATTGATTACTCTTCACAAACATGTCTATCCAAATAGAAACTATTTGCGCCATTGCAAAATACTCCACTTGAGGTTCCTCCCCTCCCTGAATCACAATATATAGGGGACAACCACCTAAATCTGATACAGCAGCTCAAAGAAAGCAACTTCCATTTCTTTGTTACAGGTACCTCTGATTTTTCTGAGTCTTTCTGAAATAATTATTGTCAAGCATTAAATGGAGATGGCTTCATTGGTAAATTGGCAGATGATGCAACAATTGCTGGAGCTGTGGATAGTGTGGAGAACTGGCAATAAATACAGCAAAATGTAGATCAATTGCAGATATAGGCTGGGAAATGGCAAATGGAATTTGACCCAGATAAATGTGACGAATTGCACCTCAGTAAGGCAAACGCAAGACAGAACACTGATATGGGCAAGGTCCTTTGGTGTTGCTGAGCAGAGAGATCATGGCATCCTAGTTCATTGCTAGTTGTAAGTAGCTACACAAGTTGGTATGTTGTTTAGAAATAGACTTACAACATGCTTGCATTTATTATTCGAAGCATTTAGCTCAATAGTCATGTTCCTACTTTGTAAGACTCTCGTTGGGCCACATCTGGATGACTGCATACAGTACTGGTCGCCCCACACTTGGAAGGATGTGGAGGATTTGGAGAGGGTGAAGAATATGTTTACCAGGATGCTGCTTCATTTAGAGGGTGTGTGCTGTCACAGGAGGCGTAATAAAATGTTGTTTCCACTGGAGCTCCAAAGGCTGAGGGGTAATCTGATAGAGGATTGCAGGAAGATGGAGGGTATGGACATGGTATAGGCAGGAAGGATTAGTGTTTGGGTGTTTTTGATTTGCTTTATAGCTAGTTCATCACAACATTGTGGCCCTAATGTCCTGCTGTTGTGCTGTACTCTTCATTGTTCTATGTTCTCAAAGCATTTTCATAGCAAACTGACCCATTTGACAGTTACCTTGTAGCTGTTGGTTAAATCCTTTGCGATTTACAATTTGCTATATCTAAACTCAAGGTAAAGATTCCATTTAGTATTTTAAATCTCTCACAATATCATTAGACATTTTGGATCTTAAACCACACAAGCAGCAATGACGTTAAATTAGTTTCGTCTTTCCATGTTCATGAGATGTTCTTCTGCACACCATTGATTTAACATGTGGTAATTTAATAGCACCTTTCTGTCAGCTTAAACAGTCTGACATATCACAGAAACAAACGTTTTCACTGATAGAACTGCCAATGATCAAATGACTTATCTTTAAACGCTTTAAACTCTTGTACATGAAAGTCGCTGAAGGCTCTGATATTCTCAATCCACCTTGCCTGGTACAAATGATCAATCCATGGTCAAAGTCACTAAGATCTCATTTCTCTCCTATGGTGATGTTTGGTCTCAACAACAAATGAATCTCTTGACCATTCTTGCATGCTTTTATGCATTAAGTTTCATCGACAATATTGGATGATGAGATATCGGCACTAACAAGTGTAATGGGATGTACGGGTGTTCCTAATAAAGTGGCCACTGAATGTACTATGCTCTGCTTGGGCTGTCCTGAACCATTTCTCTGTCATTGAGGTATTTTAGAAGTAGAGTTTCTGATAAATTGGAAACACAGCAACCAACCTCACACATGCAGCAATGTTATGCCCTGATAGAAAGGAAAATGACTCAAAACCAGGGAGAACTTGCCCATCTTTTCCAAGGTATATGGAAATCACTCAAGAGGCTTTAACATATCTGCCTGGATTCATTCAGGATGGCATTGAAATAGCATCCTAGAATTTGAACTGTTCACTCGATTGGACCTCAAACCCACGCTATAGCCTCAAGGAAATAATCACACCACCTTGTCACTCTTGACACTGTTAAGAACTCAGCATAGAAACAACTTTAGGGAAATGGAAAACAATCAGCTCAGCAAAGGCAGCAGTACAGGAACTTGCAGCTCATACGGAATGGAATCTAAATTCATACTCTCTATGATTAAAGAAGAGAATAGTAAATTTAATATTATTCTATCTACAATTGAAAGGTGTCCTAAAGTTGTCTTCAAGGCTACCAGAGTCTGTACTTCTGCAGATAATCTATTACCTTCAGTGACAGTGTCTGATTGTACAAGACAATATGTGAACCGAATTCAGCACAGATATACTATAGCCCATTGTTGCACACACACAATTTAAACTAGAAAAATACATTATTGCCTTTAAAACTGATCTGATTTACTGTCCCAGCTATCCAAAGATAAGTCATTCTTGTCATATAGTAGTATGTCTGTATTCATTTTACCTGTATTCTCAGTTTTCTGAAATATCCTCCCTCTCAATCTGTAGTTTCCAAAAGTCATAGGAGCAGAATTAGGCCATTTAGAACCAACGGGTCTGCCCATCATTCCATTTTGGATGATTTATTATCCCTCTCAACCCCATTTGCTTCCCCTGCTCCGGAACCTATCCCAAACATATTAATGAATAATCTATCAACCACCGCTTTACCCATCCCCAATTACATAGCTTCACAGCTGTCTGTGGCAAGCAATTCCACAGATTCACCACCTTCTGGCTCGAGAAATTCCTCCTCATTCCTGTTGTAAAGGGACATACTTCTACTCCAAGGGTGTACCGTCTGGTCCCAAACTCCCCCACCACAAAGTACATCCTCTCTACTTCGACTCTATTTAGGTCTTCCAATATCCATAAGCTTTCAATGTCCTTCTTTTCTCTTTACCAGAGCTATCAAAAGTGAGATTTCTTCCTCCAGATAATTGCCTTCCAAAAAACTCTTGTCGTCCTGGTGTTTCTCCTGCTGATTGTTAACACTGAGTTTTCCAAAGCCCGAGGGGTCAGACGACTTGATATCAGATTAAACAGTAATGCAGAGGGAATTTCTTCACAGGTAGGATTGTCTTAGCTCCACTTCTTTAACCAAACGAAACAACATTCCTCTGCAACTTGCTCCAACCACAGATCATTGATCGCACAAAGCACATAAAACTAAATATTGTCAAAAATAAGTGCATAAAATATAACTCACAATGCATGCAGTGTGCAGCACATTAAAAAAACAACTAACAGTAGATAGCTCACTGTCCTGTGATGAGAGGTCGGTTGTGGCAGGGCATTCATTGGTTTTGTAACCTAATGGAAGAAGCCTATTACCCAGTCTAGCAGTCGTAGTCCTCAAGCTGCAATGCCTCCTTCTCGATGATTATAGGTCAAAGAGATTGGGAGATATGTGCCAGGGATCCTCAATGATGCTTTGGGCTTTGACTAAATCAAATGTGTCAGATCATTAATATTCCAAACAACATTTTATTTAAAGTCAAACATCTATTTTTTGATATAATGTACATACTGAAATGCAATATAAAACATTAATTTTTCCAAGTCAAATTGAGTTTAATCTTGTTATCATAAGTTCAGTGAGGTACGGGTTCAGTACCAAGGAAAATTTGCATGCAGCAACATCACAAAGATGAAGGGACAGACAGCACACAGAATATAGATTATGCATTAGGTCTACCTTAAGTCATGCCATATGCAATAAAGTCGATTTGCCATCATGAGTATATATTTTCAGAAGTTAATTGGCTGGAATAGTAATGAATGGGAGATTGGTTTGACTAGACAAAATAGATGAATGTCACTTGAGGCAGGCATCCCCAAGAGTGCTGAAAACATTGTCAATTACGATTTCCCACGAGACGTTACTCACGGACAGTTATACAAAATCGTGTAGGTCTTGTAATGGAAATGTTCCCATGATAGTTCAGGGTTTATTCATCGAGAAGATACTTTGATTGATGCACAAGAGGGGTGGGAGGTGGACGGGGTAATATTTTGGAAATATTTTCTGAGGAGCTGACTGGTCAAACTAAATAGTGAGAACTGGTGCTGAATACTTTCCTGTATTCAATGGTGGGTGAGGTTCACCAATGACGGACTGGGCCATATTTAGTACATATTACAGGCTTTTCCGTACAATGGCATTGATGCTTCCATATCAGGCCAAGATGAAACTAGTCAATAAACTCTCTAACAGACATCTGTAAAAATTAATCAACGTTTCAGATAATAATTCAAATTTTGTCAAGCTTCCAAGAAAGCATAGCGTTTTTGGTGACATTCCAAATCTCCTCAAATTCCTATTGAAATATAGTCGCCGTCACACCTTCTTTACAGCTGTATCAATATTTTGGGTCCAGGTTAGCTCCTCGGACATACTGGCACCCAGGATCTTAAAATAGCTCCCTCACTGCATTTCTGATTCCTCCATGAGGATCAGTGTGTGTCATTCACTCAACTATTATGTGTCATCTGTCCTCATACCCGAACTCCGGAAAACACGTTGAGGAATTCTTCCATGGGCAAAAAGTCAATAGTCTGAGATAACTGAGCAGCAAGTTGACTTCACAATTCTTTGTTAATTGTCAATTCAAATATGAGCGAAAGTCTGAGAATCAGATTCCCACGACACAATAGGTGACTTTGTGGTTTGTTAGAAGTAAAGGTCTGTTAAGATCTATTAAGAACAGTGCATTCCAGTGATCCACTACTCTCTGAATAAATAAAACCCTACCCATCACATGCCCTTTGAACACACGCCTTCTCACTGTAAATGCCTGCCCTTTGGTATTTGACATTTCAACCCCGGGAATCAGATACTCCCTGTCTACTCTATCTATGCCTCTTTTAAACTTATAAATCTTCATCGGAATTCCCCTCAGGCTATGGTGCTCCAGAGGAAACAACTCACCGTCCTTTCCAATTGTATCCAGTCTCAATTGTAAGCCAGACTGACGCTGTGGAAATACAGCTCCAGAAATATGATTTTTATTTCTGCAAGGAGCATGTGTGTGTGTGGCAAATATTCGTCGACATTTCCTGGTACATGCTTCAGAGCATCGACTGATGATAAGAGGATGCTCACCATGACACTGGAGTAAACTCCAGATGTCTCCTTCTCCTGTGTAGTAAAGGACTTCAATTTGCTGCATCCTACTACAGGTTCTGAGTTATCATAATTCGAAAATGAGCAATGCTAAAAGTTCAGGTGCAACTGTTCTATTTAAATTTTCTGCCCATTACACTACTGGTGTTTTGGCAGCAATAAAGGTCTTCCTTCTTTGGCTGTGTTCAGGGCTTCCTTCATCATGTCAGTGTTACGCCTGTGACAATAGACAATAGGTGCAGAAGTAGACCATTCAGCCCTTCGAGCCTGCACCGCCATTTTGAGATCATGCCTGATCAATTACTATCAATACCCTGTTCCTGCCTTGTCCCCTAATCCCTTGATTCCCCTATCCATAAGATACCTATTTAGCTCCTTGAAAGCCTCCACTACCTTCCGAGGCAGTGCATTCCAGACCCCCACAACTCTCTTGGAGAAGAAGTTTTTCCATAACTCTGTACTAAATGACCTTTTTTAATGATCCTCTTTTTAAAACGTTTTTTATTGCGTTTTCAAATAATTACAGAAAGAAAAACAAATATACCCTTAGCCCCTCCCCTCTAACAACCCTACAGAAAAAAAGAAAATGAAAAAAAAGAAAGAAAGCGAGAGTGCCTGTATATCTGAAGATCCCCACATGTTCCACGGAGTTCGTAATAACTTTATTATATATACTTGTTTCTTTCCCCAAATAACCAATTATTTTATCTTCGGAGCAGTCATTTGAGATCTTAAGCTGTGTTGCCTTTAAGGCATTTGTTTAGTTTATTATACTTTTGCTTTAGTAATTTGTTTGTTATCATTTTCTAGTTAAAGTTAAGGTTGTTTAAAGTAAATTCGTTTTCTGTGATATATAGCGGCATGCGATGACGTCACTCCCGGTTTCGCCGTGTGTTGTGGGAGAATACCGGTTTGGAGAAACAGGAAGGAGGGGGCTTATGTGTACAGTATCAGTGCGAGAAAAGTTTTCTTTCTACGCACGAGAAACATTAGTGAATCAACGCCCTAAGTTCATGAGATAATCGATATGTTGAATTAAAAATGTTAACGCTGATTCTGTTAAAAGTAATGATGATTGATAAAGTTTATGTTTTTTGTTATTTAAAGCGTTGCGGATAGTTTGTGTTGAAATGTATTTAAAGCCAGTCAATGGCATGGGTAGATTCTGACTGTATGTTGCACTTCAATGTAAGATTGTTGTTGTCGTTTTACTTTTGCAAGTGTTTATGATGTAAATGTGATGTCAAGAAGGAAACAAATACAGTATGTTTTTTGTATTGTTTTATCAACAGTTTTCACCATACCTTAATGTGGAAGAGTGAACAGTAAATGGTTAATCTTACTGGGACCGCCTCATTGATTGGTTTATGCTTGGTGTTTAGTTCAGAGTTATTTTACAGCTGTGCGAGAACACTACATAAGCATTTACGAGAATGACACCATCTGATTTCAAATCCCAGAAAATCCTGCAGTCTCGTTCCTGCAGTTCTTCCATTGGAGTGAAAATCATATAGATATTGGAGATGATGTATGTTGCCGTATGTCGATTACAATAATGACATTTGTGCTGTTCATTTTTTTCAGACAGCTGCACCATAGACCCTGAAAGTGACATCAGGAATATCTTCTCCGCAAGTTACAGTGAGCATCTGGGTTAAATCTGATCAACAGCACAAGGTCAGAAACTTAGTGTCACTACCAAAAGTTCCAGCCAATAGAAGTTCAACACTGTATAATGTGTGTTAAAGAAATGTGAAATAGTGTAACACTTGTAATAATAATTAACAATCAATGAAGCATACAAACAATGTGTTCTTCATTAGCATTTATTGTAAGACTGGAAGTGGTTACTACTGATATTGGCAACATTTATTCACCATACCTAATATCTGTGCTCTTGAGATTGTCCCCATTAAACACAAAATTATTATAAATAATTAATTTTAGACGTACTTATTTAAGACCATATGACATAAGAGCAGAATGAGATAATCTGGCCCATTGAATCAGCTCTGCCATTCAATCACTGATGATCCTTTGTTTTATCTCCTCCTCAACCCCATGAGAAAGTAAGGATACATGGGATCCAAGGAGACACTGCTTTGTGGATCCTGAACTGACTTACCCCAAGAAGGCAAAATGTGCTTGGAGACGGGTCATATTCTGCATGGAGGCCAGAGTCCAGTGTTGTGCCTCGGGGATCTATTCTGGGACTCCAACTCTTCGTGATTTTTATAAATGACTGAGACGAGGTAATTTAATGAGATGAGGCATTAATAAGATGCAAAACTGGGCTGAGAAATGGTAGATGGAGTTCAACCCAGATAAGTGTGGCCTGGTTCATTTTGGTAGGTCAAATATGATGGCAGAATGTAGAGTTAATGCCTAGACTCTTGGCAGTGAGGAGGATCAGAGGGATCTTGGGGTCCCAGGCCCAAATTTTCTTTAAATAACTATTTATGGTTCTTAGTAATTGTTCCATCCAAATAAGTAAGTTTATTTCTTACAATTTTAAAAGGAAGGTTAGTATTAATTGATACTAAATGATTCAATAGAATAAGTTCACTCTTATCCTGAATATTGACTAAAACTGGAGACAAAAGAATGTACGATAGCTAATAAAGTCTCAACATTAGGAATATAAAGCAAAAGGTCATCGGCATAATGCAAAATTTCTAAGGTAAGGACATGTTCGGCACAGCTTTGTAGGCTGGAGGGCCTGTATTGTGCAGTAGTTCCGTGTTTCTATGTTTCTATCATATCTGTTTCCTCAACATTTCATGTCCCTCCACCAATATTCCTAATATCTGCAAACCTGGCAGGAAAGCCATCTATTCCTTCATCTAAGTCATCATATACAGCATAAAAGTAAGTGGCCCCATAGGAACCCTGCGGATCACCACTAGCCACTGGCAGCCAACCAGAACAGGATCCATTTATTCCCACTCGCTGCCTCCTACCAATCAGCCAATGTACTACCCATGTTAGCAACATTCTTGTAATACCATGGGCTCTTAATTAAATGCGCAGCCTTCTGTGTGGCACTTGTGTCAAAGGACCTCATAACGCCCAGATATACAAAATACACTGCATCCCCTTTATCTATCCTACTGGCATTCTCATCAAATTATCGCAAAAGGTACATATTTTTAGCCAGATGGTGGTGGAATTATGGAATTCGTTGCCACATACAGTGTGGAGGCCCAATCATTGAAGGTGCTTAAGGAGGAGATTGATAGGTATCTAATTAGTCAGTGTATCAAGGGATATGGGGAAAAAGTCGGAAATTGGATCTAGATGGGAGAATAGTTCAGCTCATGGTGGAGTGGCAGAGCAGACTCAATGGGTCGAATGGCCTCCTTCTGCACCTTTACCTTGCTTGAAATGTAATATGAATTATTAATAGAGTAAACGAATAGACTATAACAGAGACAGTACTTAGCTCATGACGAATTAATGTTGTCACAAATAAAGTGACTATGAATCACTGATTATTTCTACTTGGCATAATTTATAATTATTTAATTATTTCTGGTTAAATATTGCTATATTTCTACACAATTCCTGCTTAGTGTGAATGTAACGAGACCCAATTTCCTTCGGGATCAATAAAGTATGTCGTTCAGTCCGTCTGTCTGACTGAAGTTTCTGGCAGACTGAATTCCTTCCGATGGATCATTGCTGGGAGTGCTCGTTCCTTTTGGGCAGCTCGCCATCTACAACACAAGTTCAGAAATATTCATTTGTTACTGAAAGCATAGTACCTTAAAACCTGGAATACAACAAATGATTAATATTGAATAGGATAAAAAAAACTGACACATAAAGGTTTGGAACAAGAGGAAGTGGATTATGATGAATGTTAAATTGTGCCAATGCTTGAAATAAGGGATGGCAATAAATAAAGGGCTGCAAGAAGACCACAGACATGTCATCAGGTTTGAAGGACCATGTGCCTCAATGACCCTGAGTTCTATGTTGTCTGGAGTCAGGGCCTTCTGCTTTAGCTCTTGGTAGTATCAGCCATACCTAACAGGTCAATAAGTAGAGGCCAGGCGAAGAGATGTCCATGGGTCCTGCCCGTTCAGGGTTTCAGTTCAGCAATAAAAATTCAGACTGGTAAATCAAAACTGGTCTGGAAAAGCAATAAAGAATAATTCTACATCTGAATGTAACTGTATTCCTGAGTCTCCACATGAAATGCATACTAGACAGTAGAGAAAACTAAGTGGAAGTACTGACATGATGAAGGAAGCCCTGGACACAACCAGAGAGGAAGACCTTTATTGCTGCCAAAAACACCGGTAGTGTAATGGGCAGAAAATATAAATAGAACAGTTTCATTTGACTTTCAGCTTTGTTCATTTTCGAATTATGATAACTCTGAACTTGTAGTAGGATGCAGAAAATTTAATTCCTTTACTGCACAGAAGAAAGAGACATCTGGAGTTTACTCCAATGTCGTGGTGAACATCCTCTTATCGTCAGTCGTGTGCTCTGAATCATGCACCAGGAAATGCTGCTTGATATTTGCCACACACACATACTCCTTGCAGAACTAAAAATCTTATTTCTGGAGCTGTATTTCCTCAGTGTCAGCTTGGCTTACAATTGAGACTAGATACAACTATTGTATTATACAATATTAATTAAAGTTCATAATGTGCTCCTTTGTTGCCTTTACATAGATCTAGTTTTATCAAGAGAACAGAAACATTCCCCGATATGTGACACAGCAGACTCTGCTTAGCTAATATTATAGACTGATTACTTTTGTTGAAAGTTATCAATATACGTTATCAAATGACAATTTTAATTAAATTACAAAGCACTTCAAATCACTTCAACAGGACTGACGATTTGGTATTCACTTAATGAGTGACATGTCAACAGAAACATTGAGAAAGTTTGTAGTATGATACCAAAGCAAAACAGATTATTGTGTAATGTGGGCATTGATTGCAAATTGATTGGAACTCATTGTCCTGTAATTCTGTTTGAGGCATCATGGTCGTGGAATTATGGAATTCGTTGCCACATGCAATGTGGAGGCCCAATAATTGAGGGTGTTTAAGGAGGAGATTGATGGGAATCTAATTAGTCAGGGTATCAAGGAATATGGGGAAAAAGTCGGAAATTGGAGATGGGAGAATACTTAAGCTCATGGTGAAGTGGCGGAGCAGACTCAAGGGGCCGAATGGCCTACTTCTGCTCCTTTACCTTGTCTTGTCTTGACATGTGAATTATTAATATAGTAAATGAATAGACTAAACTCAGAAACAGTGCTTAGCTGATAACGAATTAATGTTGTCACGAATAAAATGACTATGAATCACTGATTATTTCCACGGCATAATTTATTATTATTTAATTATTTATGGTTTTATATTTCTATATTTCTACGTGGGCTTTTCCGCCGGCTTTCACTATTACGCTGTTACAGGAGTTCTAGCCTTTCTTCTGGTGCGTCTCAAGGAGCTGTTCCCCAGACCCTCTTTTATCCCCACTCATAGGGTCTCAGATGTCACTCAGGGTGGAATGATGCCATCCCCTAACCTGCCCACGTTGCCTGAGGGCATCCACGAAGCATAGTATTCAATACACAATTCCGCCTCCAAGAAACAATGACCTTTTCCGTGGCTTTGTATCGCTGGGGGCCAGGACATTCCAAACTTCTCTCTCTCATTTCCTGGGTCTACTACCCTGACTTAATAGCGATCTTGCAATTCTCAAAAAGGAAGAGGGAGAAAACAGAGAACTATCGGCCTGTCAGCCTGACATCAGTGGTGGGAAAGATGCTGGAGTCCATTATTAAGGATGAAATTGTGGCATATCTAGATAGCAGTGATAGGATTGGGCCAAGCCAGCATGGATTTACCAAGGGTGAATCATGCTTGACTAATCTGTTGGAGTTTTTCGAGGATGTAACCAGGAAGTTAGACGGGGGAGATGCAGTGGATGTAGTGTACCTTGATTTTCAGAAGGCATTTGATAAGGTCCCACATAGAAGATTGGTGGGTAAAATCAAAGCTCATGGCATCGGGGGGAAGGCATTGACATGGATAGAACACTGGTTGGCAGATAGAAAGCAAAGGGTAGGTGTGAATGTGTGTTTCTCGGAATGGCAGGTGGTGACTAGTGGGGTGCCACAGGGCTCGGTATTGGGACCACAGCTGTTTACCACTTACGTTAATGATTTGGATGAAGGCATAAAAAATAACATCAGCAAATTTGCTGATGATACTAAGCTGGATGGCAGTACGACATGTGATGAGGATGCTGGGAGAATTCAGGGTGACTTGGATAGGCTGGGTGAGTGGGCAGATACTAGGCAGATGGCGTTTAATGTGAATAAGTGTGAGGTTATCCACTTTGGGAGTAAGAACAGGAAGGTAGATTATTATCTGAACGGTTTAGAGTTGGGTAAGGGAGCAATACAAAGAGATCTCGGAGTCCTTGTTCATCAGTCACTGAAGGTGAATGAGCAAGTACAGCAGGCAGTGAAGAAGGCTAATGGAATGTTGGCCTTTATTGCAAAGGGAATTGAGTACAAGAGCAAGGAAATCATCCTGCATTTGTACAGAGCCCTGATGAGATCTCACCTGGAGTATTGTGTACAGTTTTGGTCTTCAGGGTTAAGGAAGGACATCCTGGCTGTAGAGGAAGTGCAGCGTAGATTCACGAGGTTAATTCCTGTGGTGTCCAGTCTTACGCAGAGAGGTTAGAGAGACTGGGCTTGTACACGCTGGAATTAAGGAGATTGAGAGGGGATCTGATTGAAGCATGTAAGATTATTAAGAGATTGGACTAGATAGAGGCAGGAAATATGTTCCAGATGCTGGGAGAGTCCAGTACCAGAGGGCATGGTTTGATAATAAGGGGTAGGTCATTTAGGACAGAGTTAAGGAAAAGCTTCTTCTCCCAGAGAGTTGTGGGGGTCTGGAATGCACTGCCTTGAAAGATAGTGGAGGCCAATTCTCTGGATGCTTTCAAGAAGGAGCTAGATAGGTATCATGGATAAGGGAATCAAGAGATATGGGGACAAAGCAGGAACAGGGTATTGATAGTAATTGATCAGCCATGATTTCAAAATGGCGGTGCAGGCTTGTAGGGCTGAATGGTCTACTGCACCTATTGTCTATTGTCACAGGCGTAACACTGACATGATGAAGGAAGCACTGAACACAGCCAGAGAAGGAAGACCTTTATTGCTGCCAAAAACACCAGTAGTGTAATGGGCAGAAAATATAAATACAACCGTTGCACGTGAACTTTTAGCATTGCTCATTTTTGAATTATGATAACTCAGAACTTGTAGTAGGATGCAGCAAATTGAAGTCCTTTACTACACAGGAGAATGAGACATCTAGAGTTTACTCCAGTGTCATGGTGAACATCCTCTTATCATCAGTCGATGCTCTGAAGCATGTACCAGGAAATGTCGATGGATATTTGCCACACACACACATGCTCCTTGCAGAAATAAAAATCATATTTCTGGAGCTGTATTTCCACAGCGTCAGTCTGGCTTACAATTGAGACTGGATACAATTGGAAAGGACGGTGAGTTGTTTCCTCTGGAGCACCATAGCCTGAGGGGAATTCCGACGAAGGTTTATAAGTTTAAAAGAGGCATAGATAGAGTAGACAGGGAGTATCTGATTCCCGTGGTTGAAATGTCAAATATCAAAGGGCAGGCATTTAAAGTGAGAAGGCGTGTGTTCAAAGGGCATGTGAGGCGTAGGGTTTTATTTATTCAGAGAGTAGTGGATCACTGGAATGCACAGTTCTTAATAGATCTTAACAGACCTTTACTTCTAACAAACCACAAAGTCACCTGTTGCCTGGTCGGAATCTGCTTCTCAGACTTTCGCTCATATTTTCCTGTGAATTGACAAGAAACAAAGAATTGTGAATTCAACTTGCAGCTCAGTTATCTCAGACCATTGACTTTCTTGCCCATGGAAGAATTCCTCACCGTGTTTTCCGGAGGTCGGGTTTGAGAATATAGAGTTCGGATATGAGGACAGATGACAGATTATAGTTGAGTGAATGACACACACCAATCCTCATGGAGGGATCAGAAATGCAGTGAGGGAGCCATTTAAAGTTCCTGGGGGCCAGTATGTCCGAGGAGCTAACCTGGACCCAACATATTGATACAGCTGTAAAGAAGGTGTGACGGCGGCTATATTTCAATAGGAATTTGAGGAGATTTGGAATGTCACCAAAAATGCTATGCTTTCTTGGAAGCTTGACAAAATTTGAATTATTATCTGAAACATTGACCAATTTCTACAGATGTCTGTTAGAGAGTTTATTGACTGGTTTCATCTTGGCCTGATATGGAAGCATCAATGCCATTGTACGGAAAAGCCTGTAATATATACTAAATATGGCCCAGCCCGTCATTGGTGAACCTCACCCACCATTGAACACAGGAAAGTATTCGGCACCAGTTCTCACTATTTAATTTGACCAGACAGCTCCTCAGAAAATATTTCCAAAATATTACCCCGTCCACCTCCCACCCCACTTTTGCATCAATCAAAGTATCTTCTCGATGAATAAACCCTGAAGTATCATGGGAACATTTCCATTGCAAGACCAACACGATTTTCTATAACTGTCCGTGAGTAACTTCTCGTGGGAAATTGTAATTGACGTTGTTTTCAGCCCTGTTGGGGATGCCTGCCTCAAGTAACATTCATCTATTTTGTCTAGTCAAACCAATCTCCCATTCATTACTATTCCAGCCAATTAACTTCTGAAAATATATACTCATGATGGCAAATCGACTTTATTGCATATGGCATGACTTAAGGAAGAGCTAATGCATAATCTATATTCTGTGTGCTGTCTGTCCCTTCATCTTTGTGATGTTGCTGCATGCAAATTTTCCTTGGTACTGAATCCGTACCTCACTGAACTTATGATAATAAGAATAAACTCAATTCGACTTGGAAAAATTAATGTTTTTTATTGCATTTCAGTATGTTCATTATATCAAAAAATAGATGTTTGACTTTAAATAAAATGTTGTTTGGAATATTAATGATCTGACACATTTGATTTAGTCAAAGCCCAAAGCATCATTGAGGATCCCTGGCACATATCTCCCAATCTCTTTGACCTATAATCATCGGGAAGGAGGCACTGGAGCTTGAGGACTATGACTGCTAGACTGGGTAATAGCTTCTTTCATTAGGTTACAAAACCAATGAATGCCCTGCCACTCCCGACCTCTCATCACAAGACAGTAAGCTCTTTACTGTTAGTTGTTCTTTTAATGTGCTGCACACTGCATGCATTGTGAATTATATTTTATTCACTTATTTTTGACAATATTTAGTTTTATGTGCTTTGTGCGATCAATGTTCTGTGGTTGGAGCACGTTGTAGAGGAATGCTGTTTCGTTTGGTTGTATATCTGTAAAGAAAATTCAACAATGAACACTGTTAAAGAAGTTTAGGTAAGACAATCCTACCTGTGAAGAAATTCCCTCTGCATTACTGTTTAATCTGGATTCAAGACGTCTGGGCATTTGGGCTTTGGAAAACTCAGTGTTAACAAGCAGCAGGAGAAACACCAGGACGACAAGTGTTTTTTGGAAGGCCATTATCTGGAAGAAGGTATCTCACTTTTGATAGCTCTGGTAAAGAGAAAAGAAGGACATTGAAAGCTTATGGATATTGAAAGACCTAGATAGAGTTGAAGTAAAGAGGATGTATTTTGTGGTGGTGGAGTTTGGGACCAGACGGTACAGCCTTGGAGTAAAAGTATGTCACTTTACAACAGGGATGAGGAGGGATTTCTCGAGCCAGAAGGTGGTGAATCTGTGGAATTGCTTGCCACAGACAGCTGTGAAGCTAAGTGATTGGGGATGTGTAAAGTGGAGATTGATAGATTATTCATTAGTATGTTTGTGAAAGTTTCCTGACCAGGGGAAGCAAATGGGGTTGAGAGGGATAATAAATCAGCCAAAATGGAATGGTGGGGCAAACCCTTTGGGTTTAAATGGCCTAATTCTGCTCCTATGACTTTTGGAAACTACAAATTGAGAGGTAGAATATTTCAGAAAACTGAGAATACAGGTAAAGTGAATACAGACAGACTTCTATATGACAAGAATGACTTATCGTTGGATAGCTGGGACAGTAAATCAGATCAGTTTTAAAGGCAATACTGTATTTTTGTAGATTAAGTTGTGTGTGTTCAACAATAGGCTATAGTATATCTGTGCTGAATTCAGTTCCCACATATTGTCTTGTACAATCAGATACCTGTCACAAGGTAATAGATTATCTGCAGAAGTACAGACTCTAGTAGCCTTGAAGACTACTTTAGAACACCCTTCAATTGTAGATAGAATAACATTAAAATTACTATTCTCTTCTTTAATCACAGAGAGTATGAATTTAGATTCCATTCCGTATGAGCTGCAAGTTCCTGTACTGCTGCCTTTGCTGAGCTGATTGTTTTCCATTTCCCTAAAGTTGTTTTTATGCTGAGTTCGTATCAGTGTCAAGTGTGACCAGGTGGTGTGATTCTTCCCTTGAGGCTATAGAATGGGTTCAAGGTCCAATCTTGTGAACAGTTCAAATTCTAGGATGCTATTTCAATGCAGCTCTGAAGCAATCCAGGCAGAGTTGTTAAAGCCTCTTGAGTGATTTCCATGTACCTTGGAAAAGATGGGCAAGTTCTCCCTGGTGTTCAGTCCTTGTCCTTTCTATCAGTGTCATTATCAAACACATTGTCGTAACATTGCTGCATGAGTGAGATTGGATGCTGTTTTTTCAATTTATCAGAAACTGTACTTCTAAAATACCTCAATGACAGAGAAATGGTTCAGGACAGCCCAATCAGAGCATAATACATTCAATGGCCACTTTATTATGGACAGCCGTACATCCCACTACACTTGTTAGTGCCGATATCTCATCATCCAAAATTTTCGATGTAACTTAATGCATAAAAGCATGCAGGAATGGTCAGGAGATTCATTTGCTGTTGAGACCAAACATCAGCATAGAAGAGAAATGAGATCGTAGTGACCTTGACCATGGATTGATCACATGTGCCAGGCAGGGTGGTTTGAGAATCTCAGAACCTTCAGCGACTTTCATGTACAAGAGATTCCAGCGTTTAAAGATAAGTCATCTGATCTTTGGCAGTTCTATGGGTGAAAATATTTGTTTCTGTGATATGTCAGACTGTTTAAGGTGACAGAAAGGTGCTATTAACTCAAATTACGACATGTTAAATCAATGGTGTGCAGAAGAACATCTCATGAACATGGAATGTCGAAACTAATTTAACGTCATTGCTGCTTGTGTAGTTTAGGAGCCAACATGTCTAATGATATTGTGAGAGATTTAAAATTCTAATTGGAATCTTGACCTTGAGTTTAGAAATAGCAAGTTGTAAATTGCAAAGGATTTAACCAACAGCTACAAACTAACAGTCAAACATGTCAGTTTGCTATGAAAATGCTTTGAGAACATAGAACAATGACGAGTACAGCACAGCACCAGGCCATTTGGGCCACAATGTTGTGATGAACTAGCTATAAAGCAAATCAAAAACACCCAAACACTAATACTTCCTGCCTATACCATGTCCATACCCTCCATCTTCCTGCAATCCTCTATCAGATTACCCCTCAGCCTTTGGAGCTCCAGTGGAAACAACATTTTATTACGCCTCCTGTGATAGCACACACCCTCTAAATGAAGCAGCATCCTGGTAAACATATTCTTCACCCTCTCCAACGCCTCCACATCCTTCCAAGTGTGGGGCGACCAGTACTGTATGCAGTCATCCAGATGTGTCCCAACGAGAGTCTTACAAAGTAGGAACATGACTATTGAGCTAAATTATTTGAATAATAAATGCAAGCAGGTTGTAAGCCTATTTCTAAACAACATACCAACTTGTGTAGCTACTTACAACTAGCAATGAACTAGGATGCCATGATCTCTCTGCTCAGCAACACCAAAGGACCTTGCCCATAACAGTGTTCTGTCTTGCGTTTGCCTTACTGAGGTGCAATTCGTCACATTTATCTGGGTCAAATTCCATTTGCCATTTCCCAGCCTATATCTGCAATTGATCTACATTTTGCTGTATTTATTGCCAGTCCTCCACACTATCCACAGCTCCATCAATTGTTTAATCATCTGCCAATTTACCAATGAAGCCATCTCCATTTAATGCTTGTCAATAATTATTTCAGAAAGACTCAGACAAATCAGATTTACCTGTAACGAAGAAATCGAAGTTGCTTTCTTTGAGCTGCTGTATCAGATTTCGGTGGTTGTCCCCTATATATTGTGATTCAGGGAGGGGAACAACCTCAAATGGAGTATTTTGCAATGGCGCAAATATTTGGATAAACATGTTTGTGAAGAGTAATCAATGCACCGTGACTATGAACAAACAGTTCATATCTTAGTGTATTCAAATGGGGATCTTATATACTCACTGTGCCTGGAGATGAAATCCACATATTTACAAAATCAAAGTGAACACTCTTACTGTTAGGAGAAGTAAGAACCAAGATGCACTTATACCTCATCCGTAGCATGGACTCTCAAATTGCACCGTCCACTGCAATCTTGGTCAGCAACCAATAATTTCCTATCTTTTTCCTTCCTGTGTTCCTCAGGAGTAGAGTGACATTTGTGATTTCCCGGTCACGGGGAGCAATTCCTGACTAATTATTCTTGCACTATGAATGCCTTCACAATCGCTTCAGCCTCTTTTTGCGAATCCGTGATGTCTTGTCCATCCACCGTCAGGATTTACAACTCTCCAAGCAATATCTCCTTATTAAAAGTGATGATACTCAATGCCGCCCAGGCTTCAATTTCTGGCATCTCTTCATGTCGGAAAACATTGGAGACTGACACAAAGTACGTGTACAGTTCTCTGCCGTTTCAGTGTATCTGACAACTTCTCCAGTGTCATTTCCCAGAGGTCCAATATCCATTCTACACTCTCTTTTACTGTTTATACATCTGTAAAAGTACTCTTTGTATCCTCTTTAATATTCACAAAAAGAATTAGGTTTAATATCACTGCTATATGTCTTGAAATGTGTTATGCTCGAGAAGTACATCGTAATACATTATAATAAAACCAGTAAATCACAGTTAGATTTCTATAAAAATAGTATAAAAAAGTTAAATAAGTAAGAAATCCGATGTCAGATGGGAAGAGGCTGTCGCTGAACTATTGAGTGTGTGCCTTCAGGCTCCTGCACCTCCTCCATGATGGTAGAAATGGGAAGAAGGCATGTCCTGGGTGGTGGTGGTCCTTCATGATGGATGCTGCCTTTTTGAGGCAGCGCTCGTCAGTGATGTCATGGATGCTATTATTTAATCCATACTTTTCCTTAATTCTATTGTAATTATTCTGCACATTATTCTACACCTTCTGCATTATTAATGTTTTACCTTATCCTACCTCATTACACTGTGTAACGATATGATTTGATTTGTCTCAAGGGTATACATGCAAAAACATTTACTATTGCGGTACCTATGGCAATAATAAAAACATTCCAATTCCAATCTGTTGAACCCACTTCCCTGCTATTTAGTGAAATACTGTCCACAGCCCTAGTTATGTGATTTGTCAGGACTTCAGACCTAGCATGTTTCAGCTGGAACTTGTCCAATCAAATCATCTCCATCCTTCCGCAATAGTGGAAGCAAAGTACCATGAATCTAAGCATTCTTCTCTTCCTCCAGCCAGCCCTCCTGTCACCCGCAGCCATTGGATCGTCTTGACTTAAGGAGGAACAGCTGTAGCCTAATAGGGGGCAGGTGTTTATAAGGGACTCGGGGACTGAGCCTGGGTGTGGGTTGTCCTACTCCGAAGCCGGTTTAACCCGATCTGTACCTGGGCTGCCGGCTCTGAATTCTGCTCTTTCCCTGGTTGCCGGCCTGCTCGGAATCCTGTTTTGCCCTGTTGCCGGCCTCTTCTGCATATGTTCTGTCCGGTTGGACTTGTTCCACTGCTTCTCTCGTGTGCGCTGGTCCCGCTGTTCCGCCTTAGTCGCCTTGCCTGCGCTGTCACGCTGTTGGTTGCCCTTCCCAATAAACCGGTGTATCACGGTAGCCCTACTGCTCACGTGGACGCAGCTTTCTTCTGATTCCTTGCCTCCCTCAGGCAGGCCCGGCTGGACTGCCGCTGCCCGGTGGGGATTCTGCCCTTTCCACCCATTGCTCACTAAGGGTTGTGCCCCGCACCTGCCCAGGTGTCCGCTCCTTGCAGATGCCTCCGTGTTTTTAGCCTGGGAGGTGGCCCTGCCCGGGATCCATGCGGCCCGCCACGAGCTCTGGGATCCTCCTGCCCTATCACGAAATCGGGGATCCAGCCCCGCCTGCATAAGCCCCTGCATGCCACGGCATCCCCATCCTGTCCTACCCCTAGTACTTCAGTGCCTGCGTTCTGCATTCGGGTCCAATCCTGTCCCCGTCCTGACAAGCTCCTGGAGACTTGATACTATCAAAAGGCTTGTCAGGAGGCAGATAAGAGTCAGGAGTCTAGATGTAGGGATGAGAGTGATGAAAAACCAGAATGGGTAAGGATGGGATTTCTCTATTAGGTCTCCAGATAAAGTTTGAATAACCAACAGACTTATGATCTGTTATGGCTTCTGTCACATGAAGTGGATGTTTTTCACTGGGTACTGTAAAACAAATGGAAAGTTAAAAACAGTATATTCCACGAATGGATGGTTACGTACTCGTGACATGACAGTGGTACCCTTGTCACTTGACAGGGGTTGAAGCTGTACTGGACTTGAGGTAATGGTCTTGTGATGGTGAAATGACGTCATTTTCCCGCCAGTAGAGATCATGTGACAGTTTTTTTTTACTGGTTATAAAAGGAAGACCCCACCCTGTGAGGAGGGGCAGCTCGTGGCTGGATTTGTCAAGTTGATTTCATGCCACTGCGTGATTTAATGGGATGACGCAGTTTAGCTGAAGGTTGAAGTTTTATCAAATGCCAAAAGCTTAAAAGATCATTGCCAGCAGGTTCTTGAAATACTGCTAGTTCCGAAATCAGTGGAGAGTGAAGATCGAAGATCGAGGAGGATCTATTTCGACGGTGAAACGGGTTCGACCTTATTTAATCCTTAATCGAAAGGATTTCGTGGACTGTTCACGTGTTAATCTCTGCGGGAAAGCCGGAGATTGAGGACAGTGTGATAAAGGAAAGGTCAGTGCCTTTAAGCCGTTCCATTTTGTAAATTCGTCGTGGGAGAAGTTCGACATCGGGTATCGAAGTGAAGCGACGTGAAAGAAAATTTAAATAGTCTTATAAAGTCTCTCCTTTTAGCTGAACTGTGAGCATATTGAACTTTTGGCAATACTACTTTCAAGAACTGTTTTTGCAATATCGCTTTAAGGACTGTTTGAGCTGCCGCACAGCAGCTGTTTCCGGTTACGTTAGTGTTTGGTTACTTTTGGGGGGGTTTGTTTTCTGTGTTTAATAAACGTGTTATTTGTTATACAGAACCCCTTGCCGAACATATGTTCATTGTTGCCGGAATACGTAACAGGATGACGTCAGCTTTTCTGTCAATGCAGAATCATCTCACCCACTTCCACGTAGCAAATCAGTGGTCAGCACTTTACACCACTTAATATCTTTGAATCCAAACCCCAGCTCCTGAAGGGAAAAAGGTAGGTCATCGGGCATCGTGAATAAATTATTGAGATTTATTTCTCGTCAGCTGAGGAATACTATGTTACCCTGCAGACTTTGTATGAATTGAACGAGCTGGTCTTTGTGCAATAGATGTCAAGTCTGATCTCTAATTGCGACTAATACGTATCTGTGGAGGGAAATCCCCATAACTGGACAACTGTAAATCCTGCATTGGACTCAGCCGACGGCCCCTGTGCTCCACCATAGACTTTCCATAGAGTCCAAAAAGAGAGAGTGACATTCCACAGATCTTCCCAGTTCACAAGCTGGGAAATCCCCTGGCTAAATTCATCTCAGATTTACTAAGTACAAACTAAGTTAATAGACATGTTTTTACCATTTAGAAGACATTTGGACATGTGCATTGATTAGAAAGGTTTAGAGGGTCATTGAGGGCAAATAAGAAGCTCATTCAGGTAACTTGCTCAGCGTGGATGTGTTTGGCCGAAGTGCCTGTTTTCTGTGCAGTATATTTCTCCAAATCTATTTTATTAAGTAGTTCAGATTATTTTCTTTTTGTAATAGTGGACATGTGTTTTCAGCCGATGAATCTTTAACACTGAGTCTGTGGAAAAAGCTCCTCACTGATTGCCGATGTCAGCAGAGCAGCTGCTCGCTCTGGAACTGGCCCTGTGCTCTTTTGAGTCAAGCTGATGTGCAGTCAGCTGGCAAACCAGTGCAGAGGATCAATTGTCAAACTGATCTACTGTCACTGGTGCTTCCAGCTCCCCTGTGAGCTGACTCCGTTATCGAGTGTGACTTTATATATAGTAAGCAGCACTCAGCTTTCGGGCTTAATACTGAATTAACCCCATGGACTGGCGTTATGAAGTGTCTGTGGGCCAAGATGGGAACATACCCAGATTAATTGTCCTAGGCCATTCTGAGCAGGTTCTCCAGAGAAAAATTGTAGTAAGAGGACAGCTTGCATAATGTAGATTTTGAGAGAATGATGAGTGATAATCTCAAACACTTTAGAATCTCAGTGTTTCCTGTGGGACTACTAAACCTGTTCCACTGTCCAGCAGAGATCAGAGGCTGGTCACTGTCTGAACTTGATAGATTCATGGTGTTCTTTGCCTTACATCCACATCAGGTTTAAAAATGTTACTGGTGTTTATCTGCTGCACCTATATTTCCAGTACGCTCATCGCTACCCTTTCAGTGACAGATCTGAATGCCACTCGTATTGACCCAGACATTTACATTCGGACCTAAAATATCCTCTTCTACACCTCACCAATTGTTCACTTACATCGAAACTGTGCATCGTATTCCAATATATTTTCTGTGCAGTCATAAAAAGTACAAATTGATCAATGTATATTTCACCCTTTGTGTGTTCTACTGGTGCCTGTCGACCATGTGGCCTTGCTTATCTTGTTGCTGCTCAGTTCTGTTATTCAGCTGATGGAAGACTGACGTATCATGGAGGGAGAAAGATGAACTTAGAGAAATGGAGACTGCAAGAACTGCTTCTGTTCCCAGCCATTCTCCATGACAACAATAATTCTGGACTCGCTGGTTGACAGGATACGCTCAAGGAACAAAGACAGAATGAATGTTAACAACGTTTGAGGGCAGCATTCGTGAAATAACGAAGTTGAATTTGTTCAGGTCTCGTACCACACATCCGCCAATCTCTTTGACACCCACAATCTTTAGGAATTAAATGCTGGAGCATCAAGTCTACGACTGCCAGACTGGGTAACAGCTTCTTCCCTCAGGCTGAGAACCTAATAAATATCCTCGCACCACCAAGGTCTCATCACGAGCAATGTGAGCTGTTTATTGTTTACTGTTTACTCTTTACAATTCACCCGTGCTGCCCACTGCATGTATTGTGAATTTTATTTTAGCCATTTATTTGTGACAATGGTGTGTTTTATGTGCTGTGCTTTGTGGGTATATGTTTTCTGAGTGCACCATGGTTTGGAGGAACATTTCTTTATTTGGTTGTCTGTACTTGAACTTGAATTACTGAACCTGTTGAGCTAGTGTGTTTGTCGGTGCAGGTTAACAATGCACAAATTACAGAAGTGGAGGAAAGTCAAATTCACCTGTGCAGACTGAGGTAGATCCACTTTGCCTCTGATACTTTTGAGTATAAATTGGGCTCTGGAAAAATCAGGGTTAACAAACAGAGGCCAAGTGTATTTTGAAAAGGCATTTACCTTTAGGAAGAGATCTCACTGTTCATGGCTCTGGGAGAAATTCATTGAACCAGGCGGGTTTGTGGATCTTGGATATGAAGTAGAAATGTTGGTTATGGGGTGAGGGTACTATTATGTTGGTGGCAGTCTAACATGTCTGGTGCTATGAAAATGCTTTGAAAACAATGCAGAGTACTGTTGGGGGAGACAGTCTATGGGGGAAGCAACTATGGTGGCACTTCTGACACAGAGTCTGCCCCTGTGACTCAGATGACAGGGACATCAAAGATGCAATAATAACAGGGTTGACTTAGTGGGCGATTTTAATTTCCCAAATGTTAATTAGCATCTCCATCGAGCAAGGGGTTCAGATGGAGTGGCATTGTTAGGCGGGTTCAGGAAAGTTTCTTGCCAAAATATGATGATAAGCCTACATGAGGAGAGGCTGTACTTGATCGAGTATTGGGAAATGAACCTAGTCAGGTGTCAGGTCTCTCAGTTGTAGAGCATTTTGGAGATAGAAATCACAATTCTATCTCCTTTACCATAACATTGGAGAGAGATAGGAACAGATAAGTTAGGAAAACGTTTAATAAGAGTAGGGGGAAATATCATGCTATCCGGTAGGAACGTGGAAGCTTGAATTGGGAGCAGATGTTATCAGGAAATGTATGGCAGAAATGTGGTAAATGTTCAGTGGATGTTTGTGTGGATTCCTGAAGAGATGTGTTCTAATGAGACAGGGAGAGGATGGTACGGGACAGGAACCATGGGGTACAAATGCTGTTGTAACTCTAATCAAGAGGAGAGCAAAAGCTCATGAAAGGTGCGAAAGACTAGATAATGATTGAGATCTAGAAGATTGAGGCCAGAAGCGGCCAGGTGAAGGATTGATGAGCAGGATAAAGGAAAACCCCAAGGCATTCTACAAGGACAGGAATAGCAAGGGGATAAGACGTGAGAGAATAGGACCAATAAAGAGTGCCGGGGGATACGTGTGAATGGAACACAGGCGACTGTGGAAGGCGAGGGGTGGAGCCCATGGCAATGATATTTGCTTCATGAATGGGGACAGAAGTAGTTCCGGAGGATTGGAGTGTTGCAGATCTTGTTCCATTATTCAACAAAGGAAGCAGAGTTAGCCCGGGAAATTGAAGACCAGTGAGTCTTACTTCAGTTGATGGTTAGTACTTTGGTGGAGAGATCCCGTGAGGTCTAATTTATAAACATATGGAGAGGTATAATATGATTATAAATTAAAAGCATGGCTTTGTCAAAGAAGGTTGTGCCTTACGAGTCTGATTGAATTTTTTGAGGATGTAACTAAATATATTGATTAAGGTAGAGCGGAAAATTTAGTGTATATGGACTTTAGTAATGCAATTCATATGATATCCCATGGAAAGCTTATGGAGAAACTAAGCAGGCATGGGATCCAAGGGACATTGCTTTGAGCATCCAGAACTAGCTTGCCCACAGATGGAAAAGTGTGATTTTAAACGAGTCATATTCTGCATAGAGTTCGGCGACCAGTGGTGTGCCTCAGGGACCTGTTCTAGACGCCCTTCTCATTCTGATTTTTATAAATGGTCTAGATGAGGAAGTGGAAGAGGATTTAGTAAATTTGCTGATGTCACAGAGGTTGGGCGTGTTGTGGATAGTGTGGAAAGCTGTCAGATATCACAGCAGAACATTGATATGGTGCAAAACTGGGCTGAGAGTTGGCAGATGGAGTTCAACAAAGATAATGTGAGGTGGTTCATTTTGGTAGGTGAATTATGATGTCAGAATATAGTATTAATAGTAAAATTCTTGGCAGTGTGGAGGAACAGAGGGATCTTGGGGTCCAAGTCCATAGGACACTCAAAGCTGCTGTTCAGGTTGACTGTGGTTGATGAGACATACGGTGCATTGGCCTTCACCAACTGTGGGATTGAGATCAAGAGCCGAGAGGTTAATATTGCAGCTATATAGTACCCCTGTCAGACCCCACTTGGAATACTGTGTCCAGTTCTGGTCGCTGCACAAAAGGAAGAATGTGGAGACTACAGAGAGGGTGCAGAGGAGATTTACGAGGATGGTCCCGGTAGTGAGGAGCATGCCCATTGAGAATAGATTGAATGATCTTGTCCTTTTCTTCTCAGAGCAACGAAGGATGGGTGGTGACATAATAGAGGTGTATAAGATGATCAGGGGCTTTGTTTGTGCAGATAGTCAGAGGTCTTATCCCAGGGCTGAAAAGGCTAATGTGTGAGGGCACATTTTGAAGGTGTTTGGAAGTAGATACAGAGGAGATGTCAGGGGTACGTATTTTAAGCAGTGAGGGATGAGTTTGTGGAATGGTGCAGGAGGATACAATAGGGTATTTGAAGAGACTCCTGGGATGGAACATGGAGTTTAGAAAAAATAGAGGGCTATGTGTAATCCGGGGTAAATTCAAAATTCAAAAAAATGTTCGGTAAACCATTGTGGGCCAAAGGACCTGCATTGTGCAGGAAGTTTTCCATGTTCTATGTTCTAAATGCTCTTCATATTACAAGACATTCAATCCTCGGTTTTATATTCTGATTCTCTTGAAATAAAATTTTACACGGCATTTACCTTCCTGACCACAGAATCAACCAACAAATTAAGTTTTCAAATGCTGCACAGGAATCCCAAATGCTTTTGCACTTCAGATTTTTATGTTTTATTTCCATTTAGAAAGCAGTAAAACTTTCATTTCTTCTAACAAAGTTTACAACCATAAACCTCTCAACATTGGATTCATCTGCCACTTATTTGACCATTCCCTTAATGTGTCGAATTCTTCTGTATCTTCCCTATTCTTTCAAATCTACTGCCGATTCACTTATCTTTGTATCGTCTGCAAACTTTGCAACAAGGCCATCAATTCCATCAGGTCCATCAATCCCATCATTCAAATCATTCTCATATAATAAAAAAAAAATTGGTCACAACACAAAGCCATGAGGAACACCAATAGTCAAGGTAATGAATCAGAAAAGGATCCCATTCTCCCCGCTCTTTTCCTCCTGGTAAGCAGCACTTCTTGAATCCGTGCTGGTATCTTTTCAATAATACCATGGGTTTATAGTTTGTTAAACAGCCTTATGTGTGGCAGCTTGTGAAAAGCCTTCTGAAAATCTATGTCCACAACATCAACTTATCTATATCGACACAACATCAACATATTTGTCTATCTTATTTTTTTCTTTCTTCAAAGAATTCCAACAGATTAGTCAGGCATGGTTTTCTCAAGGAAACCATGCCTCCGACAAGCTATTCGTGCCTCCCAGAATCCCTAAACCACATCCTTTACAATCAACTCCAACATCGTCCCTACCACTAAAGTCTGATTATCTGGCCCCTTCTTTCCTATCTTCTGCCTTTCACATTTCTCAAAGAGTGGGGCGACTGGGACGTTCCGGAGTTTGGAGAACAATTCCAGTCCCATCATGCTCGGAGTCTCTTTACATCCACTGAGTGGAAAGCTTGGGATATTCCCGACTGATCGAGTTTCTTTTCACGGTTCAAAGACCGATAGGCTTGGGAATTGATCATTACAAATTGTCCTGTGATTACACAGCTTGTACCTTGGTTTACTAGGTGGCGCAGCTTGAGGGGATGGAAGTCCTTGTTCCATCTTGCATCTCAATAAATAAGTAAATAATAGATTTGGGGCATCACATCTGAACTGCGGAGGAATTTGGGGTGGGAGAAAAAAAATGATCAGTGGTCCTGGTCCAGGTGAGTCCAGCAAATAGGATAACCACTGAAAAGTGACTGCTAAGCAGCTAAGAAATAAATATAGGAATCAGAATCAAAAGGTTAATATACTCTGCATTGTTATGTAAAGTGCGTGCGCTTGTTACAGGATCAATTAGATTAGGGAGTTAAAAGTGTGCCTCAAAGACTGGAGGAAGATTGCTGATATTCATGATACTTTGGTCCCACTTTTGGGGAGGAATGGAGATGATTTGATTGGACAGGGTACAGCTGAATCATGCTCGGACTGAGGTCCTGACAAGACACATAACTACGGCTATAGACAGTCTTTCACTAAATTGCAGGGAAATGGGTTCAACAGATTGGAAATGTTATGGATGATGTTTAAGTGTATCTTGTTTCTCACTTCTTCTGGCAGCAATAGTGTTAACTTTGATGTCTAAATATGTGGATTTGATCCCAGGGACAGTGCGGACATACGACCCCCAACTGACGACACTGAGTCAGGACCTGTTTGTTCATGGTCACCTTCAATTGATTATTCTTGGCAAACTTGTTTATCCAAATAGAAGCTATTTACATAGAGCTTGATAAGGGTAGGCAGTGCGTGTATCTACATTGATTTTACTCAGGCGCTGGGCAAAGTCTTTTTGGATGGTAATCCGGAAAATTCAGATGCATGTGGTTGGCAAGGAATTGGCTGTTTGGAGTCAGTACTGGCTTTCGCATAAGAGACAGGAGGAGTGGTTAAAGGAAAACATTGGAGCTGGAGGTCTTCGATTAGTGGAGTTTCACAGCGATCTATTATGGGACCTCTGCTGCTTGTAATGTCTCTAGATGTCCTGGATGAAAATGTAGATGGATTCGTTAGTAAATTAGCAGATGATACCAGGATTGACGGAGCTGTGGATAGTACAAGGGAGTGGCAATAAATACAACAAAATATAGATCAGTTGCAGATATAGGCTGAGAAATGGCAGATGGAATTTGACCCAGAGAAATGTGAGGAACTGCAACTCTGCAGGGCAAATGCAAAGAGACAGAACTCTGTTATGGACAAGGTCTTTTAGAGTGTTGCTGAGCAGAGATCATGGCATCCCCATTCATTGCTAGTTGAATGTAGCTACACAGGTTGATATGTTGCTTCAGAGAAGCTTACAGAATGCTTTCATTTATTTGTCCAGGTACTGAGTTCAAAATTCATGTTCCAACTTGGTAAAACTCTCGTTGGGCCACGTCAGGATCACTGCATAAAGTTCTGGTGGCCCCACACTTGGAAGGATGTGGAGGCTCAGTAGAGGGTGCAGAGTATGTTTACCAGGATGCTGCCTCAGTTAAAGGGTGTGTACTATCACAAGAGGGGTAATAAAATAGTTGTTTTCACTGCAACTCCAGAGACTGAGAGGTGATCTGATGCAGAAAGATGGAGGGATTTGGACATGGTGTAGGTAGGAGGGATTAGTGGGTTTGGTTTACCAATGACGGACTGGGCCATATTTACTACTACTGACAGGCTTTTCCGTACAATGGCATTGATGCTTCCATATCAGGCCACGAGAAAACCAGTCAATATACTCTCTAACAAACAACTGTGGAAATTTGTAAATGTTTCAGCTAACATGTCAAATTTTGTCAAGCTTCCAAGAAAGTATAGCGTTTTTGGTGACATTCAAAATCTACTCAAATTTCTATTGAAATATAGCCGCCGAAATACCTTCTTTACCACAGCATAAATATGTTGGGTCCAGGTTAGGTCCTCGGATATTTTCACACCCAGGAACTTAGCTCCCTCATTTAATTTCTGATCCCTCCATGAGGATTGGCGTGTGTTATTCTCTCAACTATTTTCTGTCACCTGTCCTCATACCTGAACCCTTTTCAGTGCAACAGCACTCCAGAAAGCATGCTGTGGAATTCTTCCATGGGCAACAAAGTCAATAGTCTGAGATAACGGAGCTGCAAGCTGAATTCACTGTTCTTTGTTTCTTGTCAATTCACAGGAAAATATGTGCGAACGTCTGAGATGCATATTCCCACATAGCTGTCCAGAACACAGCAGGTAACCGTTTGGTAAGTAAAGATCTGTTAAGAGCTCGTAAGAACAATGCATTCCAGTCATCCACAACTCTCTGAGTCAAAAGCCTACCTCTCATGTGCCCCTTGAACCCATGCCTTCTCACTCTAGATGCCTGCCCTTTGGTATTTGACATTTCAACCACGGGAAACAGATACTCCCTGTCTAATCTATCTGTGCCTCTTTTAATCTTATAAACTTTTATCTGATCCCGCCTCAGTCTCTGGTGTTCCAGAGAAAACATTTCAACTTCCTTTCCAATTGTATCCAGTCTCAATTGTAAGCCAAGCTGATGCTAAGGAAATACACCTCCAGAAATATGATTTTGATTTCTGCAATGAGTATGTGTGTGTATGGCAAATATCCATCAGCATTTCCTGGTGAATGATTCAGAGCACACGACTAATGATAAGAGGATGTTCATCATGACATTGGAGTTGTTTCCTTCTGTGTAATAAAGTACTTCAATTTGCTGCATCCGACTACCACTTCTGAGCTGTTATAATTTGAGAATGAAAAATGCTAAAAGTCCAAGTGCAACTATTATATTTATATTTTCTGCCAATTACACTACTGACAGTTAGGGCAGAAATAAATGTCTTCCTTCTCTGGCCGTGGTCAGGGCTTTCTTCACCATGTCACTAGCTTCCTCTTGGGTTTCAGTGCAGTCCAGTACACATCCCACGTGGAGACTGAGGAGAAGCCTTACACTCAGATCTAGAATAATTCTTCATTGCTGTTTCTGGAGCAGTTTGGTCTTACTAGTCAGAGTTGTTATTCCTTGGCTGAACGCCCAGACCCGTGGACCTCTCTTAGCCTGGCCTCTACTTATTGACCTATTTGGTACGGCTGATACTGCCGAGAGCCAAAGCGGAAGCCCCTGTCTCCAGACAACATAGAACTCAGGGTCATTGAGGCACAATGGCCTCCAAACCTAAAGCTTGTGGTCCTCTTTCAGGCCTTTATTTTTTGCTATCCCTTATTTTAAGCATTGACACAATTTAACATTCATCATAAACCACTTCCTCCTGTATCCAAACCTTTATGAATCAGGTTTTCTATCCGATTCAATGTTAAATGTTTATTTTATAACATTTTTATGGCTCCAAGCTTTCAGTAACAAATGAATATTGCTGACCTTGTATTGTAGATTGGGAATTGCACAGAGGGTTAGGATCACCTAAAGTCTGGATGGTGACAATCTTCAATCTTCCACGACTCTTCAGTCAGTGATAAATGGATGCTTTAGTTGTGTCAAAATAATTCGTCATCGGCTAAGCACTATCTCTGAGCTTAGTCTATTTATTTACTCGTTGAATAATTCACGTCTTCCTGTTGGAATTCTTTGAGGAGAATACAAGTAGGATAGATAAATGGGATGCAGCGGATTTTGTTTATCTGGACGTCAGGAAGGCCTTTGACAAGTTACCACACAGATGGCTGATTACAAAAGTAAGAGCTCATGATATTACTAGAATGTTATTAACATGGTCAGGTCATTGGCTGATTGGTAAGAGGCAGCAATTGGGAATAAAATGCTCCTTTTCCGGTTACCTGCCAGTGGCCAGTGGTGTTCCACAGTGGTCGGTGTTGGGATCACTTCTTTTTTTTTGCTGTATATAATGACTTATATGATAGAATAGATGGCTGTGTTGCCAAGTTTCAGATGTTAGAAAGATTCGTGGAAGGGCATGTAGTGTTGAGGAAACAGGTAGAATAGGAACATACAGAACGTAGAATTGCAACAGCACAATACAGGCTTCTTGGTCCACAAAGCTGTGTCAAATATGTCCTTTCTTTAGAACTTTTGCATTATGCCGATGACCTTTTGCTTTAAATTTCTAATGTTAAGACTTCATTACCTTTCGTACTTCCTTCATTCTCCTGTTTTTGCCAGTTTTCAGGACATAAAATAAATTTTCATAAGAATGAACATTTTCCTTTGAATAATTTGTTATCAATTAATAGCAACCTTACTTTTAAAATTGTAAGAAATCAATGTAAACACAAGGAAATCTGCAGATGCTGCTAATTCGAGAAACACACACAAGATGAAGGTGGAACGCAGCAGGCCAGGCAGCATGTATAGAAAGAAGCATTGTCGATGTTTCGGGCCGAGACCATTCGTCAGGACTAACTGAAAGAAAAGATAGAGATTTGAAAATAGGAGGTGGAGGGGGAAATGCAAAAATATAAGAAAAGACCTGAGCGCGTGGGTTGAAGCAAAAAGCTAGAGAACTGATTGGCAAAAGGGATACAGGGCTGGAGAAGGGAAAGGAACATGGGACGGGAGGCCTAGGGAGAAAGAAAGGTGGAGAGGAACACCAGAGTGAGATGGAGAACAGGCAGCGTGATGGACAGAGAGAGAACAAAAAGTGGCGGGGGGGGGGAAATAACTAAATCAGGGCTAGGGTAAGAAGGCGAGGGGCATTAACGAAAGTTAGAGAAGTCAATGTTCATGCCATCAAGTTGGATGCTGCCCAGACGGTATATAGAAAAAGGAAGACATCTCCTTCGTCCTGGAATGAAAAGCCTCATCCCGAGAGCAGATGCGGCGGAGACGCAGGAATTGCGAAGAGGGGATGACATTTTTGCAAGAGACATGGTGGGAATTCAAATAGTCCAGGTAGCTGTAAGATTCAGTCGGCTTATAGAAGATATGTGTAGATAAGCCGTCTCCAGAGATGGAGACAGGAAGATCAAGAAAGGGGAGGGAGGTGTCGGAAATGGACCAGGTAAATTTGAGAACAGGATGGAAGTTGGAGGGAAAGTTAATGAAATCAACGTGTTCAGCATGCGTGCAGAAAGCAGCACCAATGCAGTCGTCGATGTAGCGAAGGAAAAGAGGGGGGCAGATACTCGTATAGGCTTGGAACATGGACTGCTCCACAAAGCCAACAGAAAGGCTGACGTAGATGGGACCCATGCGGGTGCCCCTGGCTGCACCTTTGGTATGGAGGAAGTGGCAGGAGCCAAAGGACAAATTATTGAGAGTGAGAACGAATTCCTCTAGACGGAGTTGAGTGGTGATAGACGGGAATTGGTTTGGTCTGGAATCCAAAAATAATCGGAGAGCTTTAAGACCTTCTTGGTGGGGGATGGAGGTATATAGGGACTGCACGTCTATGGCGAAAATATAGCAGTGGGGGGCAATAGAACTAAAAATCACTGAAAAAATTCAGAACATGAGAAGTGTCACGAACATAGGTGGGAAGGGATTGAACAAGGTTGGATAAAACAGTGTCAGGATACGCAGAAATGAGTCCGGTGGGGCAGAAGCAAGCTGAGACAATAGGTCTACCTGGACAGGCATGTGGATTTGTGGATCTTGTGCAGGAGGCTGAGACGGGAAGTACAGGGTGTGGGAACTATGAGATTGGTGGCAGGGGATGGGAGCTCCCCTGAGCTGACAAGGTTGGTGATGGTGTGGGAGACAGTGGCCTGGTGCTCCTTAGTAGGGTCATGATCGAGGTGTAAGTAAGAGGAGGTATCAGTGAGTTGTCGCTGTGCCTCGGCCATGTAGAAGTCAGTACACAAGGCCACGACAGCGCCCCCTTATCAGCGGGTTTGATACTGAGTTTGGGGTTGGAGCGGAGAGCAGAGCTTTCGGAAGAAGTGAGGTTGGAAGTGGAACAAGTGGAAGTCCAGATGGTTGATGTTCCGTCAGCAGCTAGCAATAAAGAGATCCAGAGCAGGCAGAAGACCAGAGCGGGGTGTTGATGAAGAGGAGTTTGGTTGAAGACGGGTCATCGGTGGGGGTGGGAGTCCTTGCCGAAGAATTAGGCTCGTAGACGGAGCCGGCGGAAGAAAAGTTCAGCATCATGGCGTACGTCGAACTCGCTGAGGTGTGGGCGAAGGAGCACAAAGATGAGGTCTTTACTGAGGACAGAGCACTCTGCCTCAGGGAGTTGAATGTCGGAGGGGATGGTAAATTCCTGTCACGGGTGAGAGATAAGATCACAGGGGAGAGGCTGGTGAAGTCGGTGGAGAGGGGAGGATTAGGGTGAGAGGAAGGTGGAGCCTCTGAGGGTCCAGGAGCTGACGATGGGATTGAGGGAGAGGAGAATGCAGAGTGGTGCTTGGGGAAGGTCAGACAGGAGTCACAACCGCTGCACGTGAAGACCCGGCCTGGTGTTCAAGGCTGGAGTCGCAGTTGGGGTCTGCGCAATTGCGTTGAAGGTGTCCATGGTCGTTGGAACTGGCATTGATGATGCTGGAGTCCGGGTTTTGAATATGCCCTGGGTTGCTGTGGCAGCCGAGATCGACGGCGGGGCCATTCCATGGTCTTTGGAACCAGCATTGATGGTGCTGGAGTCCGGATTTTGAATATGCCCTGGGTTGCTGTGGCAGCCGAGATCGACGGGGGGCCATTACATGGTCTTTTGAACCAGTATTGATGGTGCTGGAGTCCGGGTATGAGAGAGTGTGAGATGTTTGAGAGAGCCATGGTTTTCAAGGGACATTGGAAGATTATTTCGAAAAAGAGAAAGATCTATAATAAATATAGGCAGCATGGTGTAAATGACGTGTTTGAGGAATATAAAGAATATAAATAAATTTTCTTAAGGAAGAAAATAGAAACGCTAAAAGAAGATACGAGGTTGCTTTGGCAAGTATGGTGAAAATAAATCCTAAAGGTTTCTACAGTTATATCAATAGCAAAAGGATAGTAAGGGAGAAAATTGGTCCCTTAGAGAATCAGAGTGGACAGCTATATGTGGAGCCAAAAGAGATGGGGTCGATTTTGAACAATTTATTTTCTTCGGTATTCAATAAGGAGAAGTAAATTGTATCGTGTAAGATAAGGGAAACAAGTATGGTAGTTGTGGAAACTATGATGAGTAAAAAAGAGGAAGTACTGGCGCTTTTAACGAATATAAAATGGCAAAAGCCTTTGGGTCCTGACAGGATTTTCCCTTGGACCTTGAGGGAAGTTAGTGTAGATACAGCTTGGGCTGTGACAGAAATATTTCAAATGTCATTAGAGACGGTCATCCCTACTTCGAGACACACCGCTAATTCTGCGACACCTCTGGTGCCTGACTGCATCGGTCTCGACCATTGCTCTGGATTCATCAGCTGCGTGGAGAGCATTCACCCCTGCATGGGCAACAGCTTGCTTTATGTATCGTACTACCCTGACTTGCATATTGACTTTCATCCGCGAAGGTACAATATCCATGGTCGAACCTGACCAGCGGAGGGCCATCAACAGCATGTCTGACTATGGCCCCCTCTCCTGCTGCGATGAGGCCAAGTATATGTTGAATGAGCAACGACTCATATTCCGATTGTGTAGCCTCCAATCTCGACGGCATGAACATTGATTTCTTCAAATTCAAGAAATGAATATCCTGTGCTTCTTCCGCCCACTCCACCTCAGCGTTCCTTCGGATCCCCCCGCCCCATTCTGGTGGCTTTTTACTCCTTCACTTCCCCTCACGCACCGCCATGACCTCCTCATCAATTCTGTCTGGCTCTCCATCTCTTTTGTGTAATCCCGTGGTCCTGCGTCTCTCCTGTTAGATTCCTTTCTCTTCATCTCTTTGCCTTTTCTGCCTGTCACTCAGCTCTTCACATAATCGTTCCTCCAGAAACCAGACCCCTCCCGCACTCACTTGTCCTTCTACTCCTCCCCCATCACCTAATTCTGGCTTTTGTCTCTTTCTCTTTAATCAGAATGAAGGTTCCCAGCCCGAGCTGTCGACTGGTTGCTGAGTTCCTCCAACATTCTCTGTGTGTTTGCTTCTGTTTGTTTATTGATTAAAATAATCAGACTGGTTCAGTGGAAGAGGAATTTGTGGAATGGTCAGAGACAGTTTCATACAGTAGTTTATTTACCCAGGAACATGCCATTTCAGTTGTAATCTGTGTAAAGAGGTGGTATTACAGAGAGTTCTTGCGGTGAAGGATCCTGAATATGAGCAGTGGCAGATGTTTAAGGAGAAGGTTCGTTAGAGCCGACATTTATCCCGATCAGACAGAGGAATCACAGGGAGCAAACAACAGTCTGTGGTTAAAAGAGTTCAAGGTAAATATTAACTCAGAGAACAAACAAAGAGGCAAAGACAGGGTGGACAAAACAGTCGGGATTTTTCCAGTAACTCATGATGCGACAAAAGATAAAAATATCAAGGAAAAACAGATTAGTTAACTCAATAATTTCCATTAGTGTTTTCAGTGGGGACACAGCAAACATCCTACAGATATCTAACGGTGACATTTCAATGCTGTGCCATAATGTGTAGCAATCACCATCAGGGGTGATAAACTAATGGGACTAAAAGCAAAAATATCCAGTTCCCAACGACCTGCACCAGACGGTTTCACAGGAAGGCTGGAGAGAAAGTAGAGACATTGGAATCTGTCAAAAATCACTGTTACAGAAAGGTCCCAGTGGAGCTGAAAACCATTGCTGAAGGGTGGAAGAGAAAGGAAAACAAAGTAGGTAACTGTACTGGAGTCTATAATCTGTGAAGAAATGACAAGTCATTTAGAAAAGTTTAATGTCATTGAACTAAACCAAGAGGGTTTACAGTCAGATTCACACAGCACAGAAACAAGTCTTCAGCTCAAATGGTCCACACTGACCAAAATTCCCATCTGAGCTTCTGGTCTGTAACCGCCTCACAACGATATTATGAACAATGTTATCCTCCGTCCCATTTCCCACCTTCTGACCCATATCCTTCAAAACCTTTCCTTCCCATTAGCCTGTCCGAGTACTGCTTCGATGTACCTCATTCAACCACTCCCCCAGTAGCTCATTCCATTTGCTGTCCAGCCTGTGCTTGGAAATGTTGCCCTTCAGGTTCCTATTAGATCTCCTCTTACACCAATGCCTTCCGGTTCCTGATTCCCCAACACTGGCAGAAAGACTGTTTTATTCGACCCACACTGCAATACACCTCTGCAATACCAGCACTCATTCTCTGACATTCCAGGGAAAATTGTCCAAAACACCTTTCACAATTCAGTCCTTTGAGATCCAGTCACATCCCAGTAAATCTCCTCTGCACTCTTTCCAGGTGATTGGTGTCTGTCATACAGCAGGGCGACCTGAACTAAACACTATTTGCAAAATGCGGCGAAACCAACGTGGTGTGCATCTGCACCATTTCTTCCCAGCTTCTATATTCGGTGCCCTGACTGAAGGACAGTGTTCCAAACCCCTCTTCACCACCCTGTCCATCTGGAACCTGGTCTTGGACCCTGTAACCTGGGTTACTGAATATTAAAACAACACACAGAAAATGCCGGTGGAACACAGCAGGCCAGGCAGCATCTATTAGGAGAAGCACTGTCGACGTTTCGGGCCGAGACCCTTCACCCCACACTCAGGTTGGAGGAATAACACCTTATATACCAGCTGGTTAGCCTCCAACCTGATGGCATGAACATTGACTTCTCTAACTTCCGTTAATGCACCTTCTTACCCCATCCCTGACATATTTAGTTTTTTTCCCCTTTCTCCCTTTATTTTTTCTTTCTCTCTCTGCGCATCACTCTGCCTGTTCTCCATCTCCCTCTGGTGCTCCCCTCCCCTTTTCCTTCTCACTCGGCATCCCGTCCCATGATCCTTTCCCTTCTCGAGCTCTGTAACCCTTTTACCAATCACCTCTCTGGCTCTCAGCTTCACCCCACCCCCTCCGGTCTTCTCCTGACATTTTGAATTCCCCCCCACTTTCAAATCTCTTACTATCTTTCCGTTCAGTTAGTCCTGACGAAGGGTCTCGGCCCGAAACTTCGACAGCCCTTCTCCCTATAGATGCTGCCTCGCCTGTTGCGTTCCACCAGCATTTTGTGTGATACCAGAGTTTTGAGACTTTATAGGGGAAGTTGGAGAAGTGTGTCTTTGTACTTTCAGGGGCATTTACCACATGTAAGGCAAGTGCACAAGACAAGAGCTCTGTGCTGGGAAGGAAGTGTGTTAATATTGATTGAAGTCAGGTTATCATACTGAGACAGAATAACGTGTAAGGAGGATATAATTGGTGGAGTTTTCCAGGGATCATCAATGACTTATTGATATTAATGACCCGATGAAAGGGCAGAATGTGCGGAATCCACGGTGTCAATGATGGGGAACGTGATGAGGGGACGTGTTGTGTTTGAACATCTGGTCTCTCCAACAAGACATGGGGAAGCTGGTGAGAAGAATACTTGGTAAATGAAGCTTAATGTGGTAAAGTGTGATGGCATGCAGAGAGGCAGGAGGAAACAAAAGTCAGACAATTATTTATGTAGAGATAAATTGTCAATGAGAGAAATAGAGAGGCGTCAATGTGTTCTCCTGCACAACGAATTAGAGATGGGTGTAGTGAGTGGTTCATAAAAACATATATGACCAAGGTTCAGAGGTGAATGGTTCATTGATATTTATTGCTGTAGAGAAATAGAGAGGTTTTGTTACAGTGTCAGACAAATGCACAATGATGGATTTTGCAAAGTTAAAGCAGGTTATGACACAGACAGAGAATAATAGGTTCCTGAGGATTGTTGACGAAAAGAAAGATTTGGGGTACAGGTACATAATTTCATGAAGGTGCCAACACAGGTAGACAAGGTTGTGAAGAAGGTGCACGTCATGCTTGCCTTCATCGGCAAAAGGCTTTGAGAGGAGCTGGGATATCATATTACAGTTGTACAAATCAATAATGAAACCACACCAGGAGTACCCTGTGCAGTTCTGGTCACCACGAGAGGAAGGATGTGGTTCAGCTGAAACGATGCAAAAATGATTCACAGGAATGTTACATGGACCGCGGGATTCAGTTACAAGGAAAGATCATACTGACTTGGACTGTTTTCCACGAAGTGAAGGAGGCTGACAGGTGAAATGGTAGAACTTTATAAAACTAAGAGAGGCGTAGACAAGCAGAATCACTTACCCAGGGTGCAAGTATCAAATATGACAAGGTGCAGCTTTAAAATGCCAGGGTGAGTACTTAAAGGTGGGCATTAGTGGAGGTAAGATTAGTGTCTCCGTAAAAAGGGAGGGTGGGGAATAAATCGATCAGGGATGGGCTAAGAAAGGGAGGAAGTTTATTAACGGGTTTGAAAAAATCTATGTTCATTCCATCAGGTTGGAGGCTACCCAGACGGAATATGCGGTGTTGTTCCTCTAACCTGAATGTGGCTTCATCGTGCCAGTAGAGGAGTCGTGGATAGACATATCAGAATGGGAATGGGACGCGGAATTAAAATATGGGGCCACTAGGAGGTGCTGCTTTCTCTGGCTTTTCATGTCTATCCACGGTCCCAGAACAGGAACACTGCAATCCAGTAACGTTGCTCAGTCTCCTTCATCCTTCAACGCTGGCAGATGGTATCTATTTGGTACTACATATGCCGAATTGTAATAACCCCTTGACAGCGTTTGTTCAGCCTGCCAGCCGACTCTGTAACTGCCATCAGCAGAAGTTGTGATATTACTGGTGACATAGCTATTGTCCGTACAGTTAGCTAAATATGATCCCATTACCCCGTAGTTGCAATAACAGACTTCACGCTCATTCTCGTGAAGTTGTTTCAGAGATTAGGATTCGTGCAGTCCATTATAAGAAATTTAATGTCAGCGTTCAAAACAGTTCCATTGGCAAGAGTAATTTCTCTGGGCAGTTCAGACCAGTGCTCCCTTCACAGATCTAACATTGCTACTAAAGTAAAACACAGACGCAATCTTGCCCAAACCTCAGCACCTGCAACTGGCTTTCGCACGGTGCTGACACCGATCGAAGCTTGTGTCTTCCTTGCTCTCAGCAAAGGATCGGCTATCTCGCCTCGGTTCAGCCACATCGAATTGTCTTCAATTCCAAAAGGAAGTTACAGACTATAACGTACGATGGTCTACACACACAAATTGCTTGAAGAACTCAGCAGGCCAGACAGCATTAACAGAAGAAGTACTTTTATTTTCAAAGATGCTGCCTGACCTGCGAAGCTCCTCCAGCATTTTGAGTTTGTTGCTCGAAGTTCCAGCAGCTGTAGATTTCCTCTTGTTTGCCAATTGTGATGATCGTTTGTCAGAAAACGTGTGGTGAAAAAACAGCGCAGAACCTCAGGATACTGACCACCACCCCTTTCTAGTGAAGATGCAAACTATCCCTTTGGTATCGATCACCCCTGCAGAGGTGAAGTCCCAGTGATTGGGTGAATGCAAGTCGGCTTTTTCCATGGGGGTTGGGAGGTACTACAACCAGAGCGCATGAGTTAAGGATGATGGGTGAAAGTTTAAGGAGAACAGGAAAGGAAAATTCTTCACTCAGACGGTTGTGAGAGTGTTGGAACGAGCTGCCAGAATGAGTGTTGCATGCAAGTTTGATTTCAATATTTAAGAGAAGTTCGGATAGATGCGTGCGAACGATCCCTGCGAAAAGCAGAGAGGGGTAGAGAGGGAACGATGTCCTTAGTGGTGGGGTCCTGTTGAAGGTGGCGGAAGTTGCGTAGGATAATATGCTGGTTCCGGAGGCTGGTGTGGTGGTCTGGTGGGGTCAACAACCCATTGTGCTTTTCCCTTAGATAACTTCTTCTCCTCTCCTGCCTAACCCCTCCCTGCTTCCCCTCCCCACCCCTTGATCTTTCCTCTGATTGGTTTTCCGCCATCTTCCTCATAGGGCCCCTGCCCCCTGCTTCTTTAGACCTGACGAAGGTTCTCGACCAGAAACATTGACTGCTTTTTTCAACTGATGCTGCCGGCCCTGCTGAGCTCATCCAGCTTTTTTGTACGTCCGGTAAATGGTTGACTCGTGCATTAGTCTTTACATTAATTCTTACTCATAGACTCAACTCACATCGGTAAAGGCATATTTTTTGAGGTTTGCAAAATGGCTTTGTGTGGGTGAGATTATAGTTTACAAACTTGATCACATTGTTTATGAAAAATGGTTGATTGATGAAGCCCGGGGTGGATATTGTATTAGTCGAATTTGAAAAGCTTTCAACAAGGCCTCTCATGGTGGTTCGGAGGGAGATTCCCTCTGTGTCTGATCCCGGGAGTGTGTGATGGGACGGTGTGGAGGGAGATTCACTCTGTGTCTGACCCCGGGAGTGTTTGACGGGACGGGGTGGAGAGAGATTCACTCTGTGTCTGACCCCGGGATTGTGTGCTGGGATGGTGTGGAGGGAGATTCACTCTGTGTCTGACCCCGGGAGTGTGTGATGGAACGGGGTGGAGGGAGATTCACTCTGTGTCTGACCCCGGGAGTGTGTGATTGGACGGGGTGGAGGGAGATTCACTCTGTGTCTGACCCCGGGAGTGTGTGATGGGAAGGTGTGGAGAGAGATTCACTCTGTGTCTGACACCGGGATTGTGTGATGGGACGGTGTGGAGGGAGATTCACTCTGTGTCTGACCCCGGGATTGTGTGCTGGGATGGTGTGGAGGGAAATTCACTCTGTGTCTGACCCCGGGAGACTGTGATAGGACGGTGTGGAGGGAGATTTACTCTGTGTCTGGCCCCGGGACTGTAATGGGATGGTATGGATCGAGATTCACGCTGTGTCTGACCTCGGGATTGTGTGATGGGACGGTGTGGAGGGAGATTCAATCTGTGTCTCACACCGGGAGTGTGCGATGGGACGGTGTGGAGGGAGATTCACTCATCGTCTGACCCCGGGAGTTTGTGATGGGAAGGTGTGGAGCGAAATTCACTCCGTGTCTGACCCCTGGAGTGTGTGATGGGACGGTGTGGAGGGAGATTCACTCTGTGTCTGACCCCGGGAGTGTGTGATGGGACGGTGTGGAGGGAAATTCACTTTGTGTCTGACACCGGTAGTGTGTGATGGGACGGGGTGGAGGGAGATTCATTCTGTGTCTGACCACGTTAGTGTGTGATGAAACGGTGTGGAGGGAGATTCACTCTGCGTCTGACACCGGGAGTGTGTGATGGGACGGTGTGGAGGGAGATTCACTCTGTGTCTGACCCCGGGATTGTGTGATGGGACAGTGTGGAGGAAGATTCACTCTGTGTCTGGCCCCGGGAGTGTGTGATGGGACGGTGTGGAGGGGTTAACGATTCAATGACCGACTCCCAGACGGGCAGAGGGAGAATCACTGTTCCTTGTTCCTGAATTCCAGAGCATGCTTGTTCCAAGGACTGGATCAGAAATGAAGACCGGGAGGGGGGGGGGGGGATGTCACGTGATGACATAGGATCGGGACGCTGGAACCCAGTCCTCCCGTAAAAAAGTTAATAAATTAATGTTTAAGTGAAGAAAAGTTAATTAATACTTTTTTAAGGTTACTTATAAATTACTTTGGATTGTTTTAAGCTATGCCTCATAAACAGAGGGCGAAGAAAACTGCTACCGCGAAGACCGCTCAAGTTGGAACAGAATCAAGGCCTACTTCTACTGAAGAACCGCGGACTCGGGTACAACACACCACCGGTGAAACAGAAAAGGAGACTGCGGCAGCATCGGCCATTTCTAAAGGAAAAGATCAACGAGAACTGCGCAAGCGTAAAGGAACGAGCATGCGCAAAAGAGAGCAACCAGAACTACAAAATCCAGCAACGACTGAAACCGACAGTGAATCGAGTCTGAGAGAGAGGCGGACTCTCTGGAAAAATCAGACGAAGATGGAGAAGAAGAAGAAGAAGATGAAAGTTCCTCTGAAAATACAAAAAAAGATGTTGAGGCAAATAATGCATAAATTAAATGCATTAAAAGTAATTAAAAGTAACCAAAAAGTAATTAAAGAAAACAATAACAAATATGGAGGCTATGTTTGATAAAATGACAAAGAAACAGGAAAAAATGGAAAAGAAAATTACAGATTTGGACGTCAAAATGGAAGAAATGGATGGAAGAATGAAGAAGATGGAAGATGATAATGATGCCTGGACATCAGAAAGAAAACAACTCGTGGGAAAAATTGATAAGCTTGAAAATTTTAGTAGACGCAACAATATTAAAATTGTTGGACTTAAAGAAGGTACCGAAGGAGAAGACCCAATATTTTTTTTTCAAAAATGGATTCCTGAGAAATTGGAAATGGGAGAAGAAACTTTAATTGAGATTGAAAGGGTGCACAGAGCCTTAAGACCAAGATCTCAAGATGATCAAAATCCGCGATCAATTTTGATAAGATGTTTAAGATACCAGGATAAAGAAAAGATTTTGAGGGCGGCTGTCCAGGGTGCTAAAAGAAGAAATGGTCCGTTGATGATAGCAGGGAAACCAGTTCTTTTTTATCCTGATATAAGTTATAACCTTTTGAAGAGAAAGAAAGAATTTAATCCAGCTAAAAATGTTTTATGGGGAAAAGGTTATAAGTTTTTAATGCGTCACCCAGCAACACTGATAAATTTTTTGGAGGAAGGAAAAAGATTTTTTTCTAATTATCAAGATGCGGCGGTGTTTGCACAAAAACTTCCATCTCTTCGTTAATTAAACGTAGCGATTTCTAAATGTAATGGTTAAAGACGAAGACAGAGAAAGCAAATGGAACTGATGGACATTTAAGGACGATATAAGGGAGAAAAGTAAAATTTTAGAAATATTAATTGAGAATAGTATGTTTTTTTATATATACTTTTTATGTTGCGGGGGGCTGCGGAGCTTTGAATCGGTTACTACGGGATTCACGTGTGTAATCATGGCGATTGCCATGACCCGTACAATAGGGGGGGGGGGTAATGTTGTGTTTTTTACCTTTCACAACATTAGTAAGGGGGTATTTTGTTTTTTTCTTTATTTTCTATTTTTCTTCTATTGTTTTGCCTGGATGATTGGTGGGGACACACATAGCAACATGGTGACTTCTAAAAAGATTTCCCAGGATGCAATGAAAGTTGAAAGATTAGGTATTATTATAGATTGGAGTGACATAAATAAAAATAATGACTAATTTATTGATTTTTTAAGTTTTAATGTTAGTGGGCTTAATGGACCAATAAAAAGAAAAAGAATTTTAACATATAATAAAAAAATGAAAATAGATATTGCTTTCTTACTAGAAACTCATTTAACGGATATAGAACATTAGAAATTAAAATGAGACTGGCTTGGAAATGTTATTGCAGTTTCACTTAACTCAAAGGCAAGAGGAGTTGCAATTTTGGTTAATAAAAATTTACCAATTAAAATAAAAAATATATTAATTGATTCGGCAGGAAGATATTTAATTATACATTGTCAATTTTTTCAGAACTATGGACTCTTATGAATATTTATGCACCAAATGAAAATGATGTAAAATTTATATAGGAGGTCTTTTTGAATTTGGATAATGCACATGATAAAATATTAATAGGTGGAGATTTTAATATTTTGTTTAGATCCAGTTTTAGATAGATCAACAAAGGCTATTACAAAATCAAAAGTAGCAAAATTAACTCTATCATTGATGAAAGATTTAAATTTGATTGATATATGGAGAAGAATCAATCCAAAAGAAAGGGATTATTCATTTTATTCAAATAGACATAAAACATATTCAAGGATAGATTTTTTCCTATTATCAACAAATACTCGATAGAGTGAAAAATGTGGAATATAAAGCAAGAATATTGTCTGATCACTCTCCTTTAATAATGACAATGATAATGATAGATAAAGAGGAATCAATTTATAGATGGAGATTTAATTCAATTCTACTAAAACGTCAAGATTTTTGTGATTTTATGAAAAAGCAGATACAGTTCTTTTTAGATACAAATTTACATTCAGTTGATGATAAATTTATATTGTGGGAAGCAATGATAGCATATTTGAGAGGCCAGATAATAAGTTATACTTCTAAAATTAAGAAGGAATATAAGATAGAAATAGATCAATTGGAAAAAGAGATTATAAAATTAGAAAAAAAATCTCAAAGAAATATGACAGAAGAAAAACGAAGGCAACTTATTAATAAGAAGTTAAAACATAATACACTCCAGACATATCGAACAGAAAAAGCAATTATGAGATCTAAACAGAGATGTTATGAACTAGGTGAATTTCTTGCATGGCAGTTAAAAACAGATCAGATTTCTAAAACAATAAATGCAATTCGAACAAAAGTGAATGAAATTACTTATAAACCTCTAGAAATTAATGAGGCTTTTAAGAATTTTTATTCTGAGTTGTATCAATCAGAATCAAAGAATGATGACGTTAAGATAGAAGAATTTTTATCACAAATAACTCTTCCAAAATTAAATACAGAAGAACAGAAGGGATTAGGTATGCCTTTTACACTGAAGGAAGTTGAAGAAGCTTTGGGATCACTTCAAAGTAATAAATCTCCAGGAGAAGACTTTCCATAGACTTTCCATAGACTTTAGACTATGACCATAGTCTAACATAGACCATAGACTTTCCATAGAGTCCAAAAAGAGAGAGTGACATTCCACAGATCTTCCCAGTTCACAAGCTGGGAAATCCCCTGGCTAAATTCATCTCAGATTTACTAAGTACAAACTAAGTTAATAGACATGTTTATACCATTTAGAAGACATTTGGACATGTGCATTGATTAGAAAGGTTTATAGGGTCATTGAGGGCAAATAAGAAGCTCATTCAGGTAACTTGCTCAGAGTGGATGTGTTTGGCTGAAGTGCCTGTTTTCTGTGCAGTATATTTCTCCAAATCTATTTTATTAAGTAGTTCAGATTATTTTCTTTTTGTAATAGTGGACATGTGTTTTCAGCCGATGAATCTTTAACACTGAGTCTGTGGAAAAAGCTCCTCACTGATTGCCGATGTCAGCAGAGCAGCAGCTCGCTCTGGAACTGGCCCTGTGCTCTTCGAGTCTAGCTGATGTGCAGTCAGCTGGCAAACCAGTGCAGAGGATCAATTGTCAAACTGATCTACTGTCACTGGTGCTTCCAGCTCCCCTGTGAGCTGACTCCGTTATCGAGTGTGACTTTATATATAGTAAGCAGCACTCAGCTTTCGGGCTTAATACTGAATTAACCCCATGGACTGGCGTTATGAAGTGTCTGTGGGCCAAGATGGGAACATACCCAGATGAATTGTCCTAGGCCATTCTGAGCAGGTTCTCCAGAGAACAATTGTAGTAAGAGGACAGCTTGCATAATGTAGATTTTGAGTGAATGATGAGTGATAATCTCAAACATTTTAGAATCTCAGTGTTTCCTGTGGGACTACTAAACCTGTTCCACTATCCAGCAGAGATCAGAGGCTGGTCACTGTCTGAACTTGATAGATTCATGGTGTTCTTTGCCTTACATCCACATCAGGTTTAAAAATGTTACTGGTGTTTATCTGCTGCACCTATATTTCCAGTACGCTCATCGCTACCCTTTCAGTGACAGATCTGAATGCCACTCGTATTGACCCAGACATTTACATTCGGACCTAAAATATCCTCTTCTACACCTCACCAATTGTTCACTTACATCGAAACAGTGCATCGTATTCCAATATATTTTCTGTGCAGTCATAAAAAGTACAAATTGATCAATGTATATTTCACCCTTTGTGTGTTCTACTGGTGCCTGTCGACCATGTGGCCTTGCTTATCTTGTTGCTGCTCAGTTCTGTTATTCAGCTGATGGAAGACTGACGTATCATAGAGGGAGAAAGATGAACTTAGAGAAATGGAGACTGCAAGAACTGCTTCTGTTCTCAGCCATTCTCCATGACAACAAGAATTCTGGACTGGCTGGTTGACAGGACACGCTCAAGGAACAAAGACAGAATGAATGTTAACAACGTTTGAGGGCAGCATTAGTGAAATAACAAAGTTAAATTTGTTCAGGTCTCGTACCACACATCCGCCAATCTGTTTGACACCCACAATCTTTAGGAATTAAATGCTGGAGCTTCAGGTCTACGACTGCCAGACTGGGTAACAGCTTCTTCCCTCAGGCTGAGAACCTAATAAATATCCTCGCACCACCAAGGTCTCATCACGAGCAATGTGAGCTGTTTATTGTTTACTGTTTACTCTTTACAATTCACCCGTGCTGCCCACTGCATGTATTGTGAATTTTATTTTAGCCATTTATTTGTGATAATGGTGTGTTAAAATGTGCTGTGCTTTGTGGGTATATGTTTTCTGAGTGCACCATGGTTTGGAGGAACATTTCTTTATTTGGTTGTCTGTACTTGAACTTGAGTTACTGAACCTGTTGAGCTAGTGTATTTGTCGGTGTAGGTTAACAATGCACAAATTACAGAAGTGGAGGAAAGTCAAATTCACCTATGCAGACTGAGGTAGATCCACTTTGCTTCTGATACTTTTGAGTATAAGTTGGGCTCTGGAAAACTCAGGGTTAACAAACAGAGGCCAAGTGTATTTTGAAAAGGCATTTACCTTTAGGAAGAGATCTCACTGTTCATGGCTCTGGGAGAAATTCATTGAAACAGGCGGGTTTGTGGATCTTGGATATGAAGTAGAAATGTTGGTTATGGGGTTAGGGTACTATTATGTTGGTGGCAGTCTAACATGTCTGGTGCTATGAAAATGCTTTGAAAACAATGCAGAGTACTGTTGGGGGAGACAGTCTATGGGGGAAGCAACTATGGTGGCACTTCTGACACAGAGTCTGCCCCTGTGACTCAGATGACAGGGACATCAAAGATGCAATAATAACAGGGTTGACTTAGTGGGCGATTTTAATTTCCCAAATATTAATTAGCATCTCCATCGAGCAAGGGGTTTAGATGGAGTGGCATTGTTAGGTGGGTTCAGGAAAGTTTCGTGCCAAAATATGATGATAAGCCTACATGAGGAGAGGCTGTACTTGATCGAGTATTGGGAAATGAACCTAGTCAGGTGTCAGGTCTCTCAGTGGTAGAGCATTTTGGAGATAGAAATCACAATTCTATCTCCTTTACCATAACATTGGAGAGGGATAGGAACAGATAAGTTAGGAAAACGTTTAATAAGAGTAGGGGGAAATATCATGCTATCCGGTAGGAACGTGGAAGCTTGAATTGGGAGCAGATGTTATCAGGAAATGTATGGCAGAAATGTGGTAAATGTTCAGTGGATGTTTGTGTGGATTCCTGAAGAGATGTGTTCTAATGAGACAGGGAGAGGATGGTACGGGACAGGAACCATGGGGTACAAATGCTGCTGTAAATCTAATCAAGAGGAGAGCAAAAGCTCATGAAAGTTGCGAAAGACTAGATAATGATTGAGATCTAGAAGATTGAGGCCAGAAGTGGCCAGGCGAAGGATTGATGAGCAGGATAAAGGAAAACCCCAAGGCATTATACAATGACAGGAATAGCAAGGGGATAAGACGTGAGAGAATAGGACCAATAAAGAGTGCCGGGGGATACGTGTGAATGGAACACAGGCGACTGTGGAAGGCGAGGGGTGGAGCCCATGGCAATGATATTTGCTTCATGAATGGGGACAGAAGTAGTTACGGAGGATTGGAGTGTTGCAGATCTTGTTCCATTATTCAACAAAGGAAGCAGAGTTAGCCCGGGAAATTGAAGACCAGTGAGTCTTACTTCAGTTGATGGTTAGTACTTTGGTGGAGAGATCCCATGAGGTCGAATTTATAAACATATGGAGAGGTATAATATGATTATAAATTAAAAGCATGGCTTTGTCAAAGAAGGTTGTGCCTTACGAGTCTGATTGAATTTTTTGAGGATGTAACTAAATATATTGATGTAGGTAGAGCGGAAAACGTAGTGTATATGGACTTTAGTAATGCAATTCATATCATATCCCATGGAAAGCTTATGGAGAAACTAAGCAGGCACGGGATCCAAGGGAAATTGCTTTGAGCATCCAGAACTAGCTTGCCCACAGATGGAAAAGTGTGATTTTAAACGGGTCATATTCTGCATAGAGGTCGGCGACCAGTGGTGTGCCTCAGGGACCTGTTCTGGACGCCTTTCTCATTCTGATTTTTATAAATGGTCTACATGAGGAAGTGGAAGAGGATTTAGTAAATTTGCTGATGTCACAGAGGTTGGGCGTGTTGTGGATAGTGTGGAAAGCTGTCAGATTTCACAGCAGAACATTGATATGGTGCAAAACTGGGCTGAGAGTTGGCAGATGGAGTTCAACAAAGATAATGTGAGGTGGTTCATTTTGGTAGGTGAATTATGATGTCAGAATATAGTATTAATAGTAAAATTCTTGGCAGTGTGGAGGAACAGAGGGATCTTGGGGTCCAAGTCCATAAGACACTCAAAGCTGCTGTTCAGGTTGACTGTGGTTGATGAGACATACGGTGCATTGGCCTTCACCAACTGTGGGATTGAGATCAAGAGCCGAGAGGTTAATATTGCAGCTATATAGTACCCCTGTCAGACCCCACTTGGAATACTGTGTCCAGTTCTGGTCGCTGTACAAAAGGAAGAATGTGGAGACTACAGAGAGGGTGCAGAGGAGATTTACGAGGATGGTCCCGGTAGTGAGGAGCATGCCCATTGAGAATAGATTGAATGATCTTGTCCTTTTCTTCTCAGAGCAACGAAGGATGAGTGGTGACATAATAGAGGTGTATAAGATGATCAGGGGCTTTGTTTGTGCAGATAGTCAGAGGTCTTATCCCAGGGCTGAAAAGGCTAATGTGTGAGGGCACATTTTGAAGGTGTTTGGAAGTAGATACAGAGGAGATGTCAGGGGTAAGTATTTTAAGCAGTGAGTGATGAGTTTGTGGAATGGTGCAGGAGGATACAATAGGGTATTTGAAGAGACTCCTGGGATGGAACATGGAGTTTAGAAAAAAATAGAGGGCTATGTGTAATCCGGGGTAAATTCGAAATTCAAAAAAATGTTCGGTAAACCATTGTGGGCCAAAGGACCTGCATTGTGCAGGAAGTTTTCCATGTTCTATGTTCTAAATGCTCTTCATATTACAAGACATTCAATCCTCGGTTTTATATTCTGATTCTCTTGAAATAAAATTTTACACGGCATTTACCTTCCTGACCACAGAATCAACCAACAAATTAAGTTTTCAAATGCTGCACAGGAATCCCAAATGCTTTTGCACTTCAGATTTTTATGTTTTATTTCCATTTAGAAAGCAGTAAAACTTTTATTTCTTCTAACAAAGTTTACAACCATAAACCTCTCAACATTGGATTCATCTGCCACTTATTTGACCATTCCCTTAATGTATCGAATTCTTCTGTATCTTCCCTATTCTTTCAAATCTACCTGCCGATTCACTTATCTTTGTATCGTCTGCAAACTTTGCAACAAGGCCATCAATTCCATCAGGTCCATCAATCCCATCATTCAAATCATTCTCATATAATAAAAAAAAATTGGTCACAACACAAAGCCATGAGGAACACCAATAGTCAAGGTAATGAATCAGAAAAGGATCCCATTCTCCCCGCTCTTTTCCTCCTGCTAAGCAGCACTTCTTGAATCCGTGCTGGTACCTTTTCAATAATACCATGGGTTTATAGTTTATTAAACAGCCTTATGTGTGGCAGCTTGTGAAAAGCCTTCTGAAAATCTATGTCCACAACATCAACGTATCTACATCGACACAACATCAACATATTTGTCTATCTTATTTTTTTCTTTCTTCAAAGAATTCCAACAGATTAGTCAGGCAAGGTTTTCTCAAGGAAACCATGCCTCCGACAAGCTATTCGTGCCTCCCAGAATCCCTAAACCACATCCTTTACAATCAACTCCAACATCGTCCCTACCACTAAAGTCTGATTATCTGGCCCCTTGTTTCCTATCTTCTGCCTTTCACATTTCTTAAAGAGTGGGGCGACTGGGACGTTCCGGAGTTTGGAGAACAATTCCAGTCCCATCATGCTCGGAGTCTCTTTACATCCACTGAGTGGAAAGCTTGGGATATTCCCGACTGATCGAGTTTCTTTTCACGGTTCAAAGACCGATAGGCTTGGGAATTGATCATTACAAATTGTCCTGTGATTACACAGCTTGTACCTTGGTTTACTAGGTGGCGCAGCTTGAGGGGATGGAAGTCCTTGTTCCATCTTGCATCTCAATAAATAAGTAAATAATAGATTTGGGGCATCACATCTGAACTGCGGAGGAATTTGGGGTGGGAGAAAAAAAATGATCAGTGGTCCTGGTCCAGGTGAGTCCAGCAAATAGGATAACCACTGAAAAGTGACTGCTAAGCAGCTAAGAAATAAATATAGGAATCAGAATCAAAAGGTTAATATACTCTGCATTGTTATGTAAAGTGCGTGCGCTTGTTACAGGATCAATTAGATTAGGGAGTTAAAAGTGTGCCTCAAAGACTGGAGGAAGATTGCTGATATTCATGATACTTTGGTCCCACTTTTGGGGAGGAATGGAGATGACTTGATTGGACAGGGTACAGCTGAATCATGATCGGACTGAGGTCCTGACAAGTCACATAACTACAGCTATAGACAGTCTTTCACTAAATTGCAGGGAAATGGGTTCAACAGATTGGAAATGTTATGGATGATGTTTAAGTGTATCTTGTTTCTCACTTCTTCTGGCAGCAATAGTGTTAACTTTGATGTCTAAATATGTGGATTTGATCCCAGGGACAGTGAGGACATACGACCCCCAACTGACGACACTGAGTCAGGACCTGTTTGTTCATGGTCACCTTCAATTGATTATTCTTGGCAAACTTGTTTATCCAAATAGAAGCTATTTACATAGAGCTTGATAAGGGTAGGCAGTGCGTGTATCTACATTGATTTTACTCAGGCGCTGGGCAAAGTCTTTTTGGATGGTAATCCGGAAAATTCAGATGCATGTGGTTGGCAGGGAATTGGCTGTTTGGAGTCAGTACTGGCTTTCGCATAAGAGACAGGAGGAGTGGTTGAAGGAAAACATTGGAGCTGGAGGTCTTCGATTAGTGGAGTTTCACAGCGATCTATTATGGGACCTCTGCTGCTTGTAATGTCTCTAGATGTCCTGGATGAAAATGTAGATGGATTTGTTAGTAAATTAGCAGATGATACCAGGATTGACGGAGCTGTGGATAGTACAAGGGAGTGGCAATAAATACAACAAAATATAGATCAGTTGCAGATATAGGCTGAGAAATGGCAGATGGAATTTGACCCAGAGAAATGTGAGGAACTGCAACTCTGCAGGGCAAATGCAAAGAGACAGAACTCTGTTATGGACAAGGTCTTTTAGAGTGTTGCTGAGCAGAGATCATGGCATCCCCATTCATTGCTAGTTGAATGCAGCTACACAGGTTGATATGTTGCTTCAGAGAAGCTTACAGAATGCTTTCATTTATTTGTCGAGGTACTGAGTTCAAAATTCATGTTCCAACTTGGTAAAACTCTCGTTGGGCCACGTCAGGATCACTGCATAAAGTTCTGGTGGCCCCACACTTGGAAGGATGTGGAGGCTCTGTAGAGGGTGCAGAGTATGTTTACCAGGATGCTGCCTCAGTTAAAGGGTGTGTACTATCACAAGAGGGGTAATAAAATAGTTGTTTTCACTGCAACTCCAGAGACTGAGAGGTGATCTGATGCAGGAAGATGGAGGGATTTGGACATGGTGTAGGTAGGAGGGATTAGTGGGTTTGGTTTACCAATGACGGACTGGGCCATATTTACTACTACTGACAGGCTTTTCCGTACAATGGCATTGATGCTTCCATATCAGGCCACGAGAAAACCAGTCAATATACTCTCTAACATACAACTGTGGAAATTTGTAAGTGTTTCAGCTAACAAGTCAAATTTTGTCAAGCTTCCAAGAAAGTATAGCGTTTTTGGTGACATTCAAAATCTACTCAAATTTCTATTGAAATATAGCCGCCGAAATACCTTCTTTACAACAGCATAAATATGTTGGGTCCAGGTTAGGTCCTCGGATATTTTCACACCCAGGAACTTAGCTCCCTCATTTAATTTCTGATCCCTCCATGAGGATTGGCGTGTGTTATTCTCTCAACTATTTTCTGTCACCTGTCCTCATACCTGAACCCTTTTCAGTGCAACAGCACTCCAGAAAGCATGCTGTGGAATTCTTCCATGGGCAACAAAGTCAATAGTCTGAGATAACGGAGCTGCAAGCTGAATTCACTGTTCTTTGTTTCTTGTCAATTCACAGGAAAATATGTGCGAAAGTCTGAGATGCATATTCCCACATCGCTGTCCAGAGCACAGCAGGTAACCGTTTGCTAAGTAAAGATCTGTTAAGAGCTCGTAAGAACAATGCATTCCAGTCATCCACAACTCTCTGAGTCAAAAGCCTACCTCTCATGTGCCCCTTGAACCCAAGCCTTCTCACTCTAGATGCCTGCCCTTTGGTATTTGACATTTCAACCACTGGAAACAGATACTCCCTGTCTAATCTATCTGTGCCTCTTTTAATCTTATAAACTTTTATCTGATCCCGCCTCAGTCTTTGGTGTTCCAGAGAAAACATTTCAGCTTCCTTTCCAATTGTATCCAGTCTCAATTGTAAGCCAAGCTGATGCTGAGGAAATACACCTCCAGAAATATGATTTTGATTTCTGCAATGAGTATGTGTGTGTATGGCAAATATCCATCAGCATTTCCTGGTGAATGATTCAGAGCAGACGACTAATGATAAGAGGATGTTCATCATGACATTGGAGTTGTTTCCTTCTGTGTAATAAAGTACTTCAATTTGCTGCATCCGACTACCACTTCTGAGCTGTTATAATTTGAGAATGAAAAATGCTAAAAGTCCAAGTGCAACTATTTTATTTATATTTTCTGCCAATTACACTACTGACAGTTAGGGCAGAAATAAATGTCTTCCTTCTCTGGCCGTGGTCAGGGCTTTCTTCACCATGTCAGTAGCTTCCTCTTGGGTTTCAGTGCAGTCCAGTACACATCCCACGTGGAGACTGAGGAGAAGCCTTACACTCAGATCTAGAATAATTCTTCATTGCTGTTTCTGGAGCAGTTTGGTCTTACCAGTCAGAGTTGTTATTCCTTGGCTGAACGCCCAGACCCGTGGACCTCTCTTAGCCTGGCCTTTACTTATTGACCTATTTGGTACGGCTGATACTGCCGAGAGCCAAAGCGGAAGCCCCTGTCTCCAGACAACATAGAACTCGGGGTTATTGAGGCACAATGGCCTCCAAACCTAAAGCTTGTGGTCCTCTTTCAGGCCTTTATTTTTTGCTATCCCTTATTTTAAGCATTGGCACAATTTAACATTCATCATAAACCACTTCCTCCTGTATCCAAACCTTTATGAATCAGGTTTTCTATCCGATTCAATGTTAAATGTTTATTTTATGACATTTTTATGGCTCCAAGCTTTCAGTAACAAATGAATATTGCTGACCTTGTATTGTAGATTGGGAATTGCACAGAGGGTTAGGATCACCTAAAGTCTGGATGGTGACAATCTTCAATCTTCCACGACTCTTCAGTCAGTGATTAATGGATGCTTTAGTTGTGTCAAAATAATTCATCATCGGCTAAGCACTATCTCTGAGCTTAGTCTATTTATTTACTCTTTGAATAATTCACGTCTTCCTGTTGGAATTCTTTGAGGAGAATACAAGTAGGATAGATACATGGGATGCAGCAGATTTTGTTTATCTGGACGTTAGGAAGGCCTTTGACAAGTTACCACACAGATGGCTGATTACCAAAGTAAGAACCCACGATATTACTAGAATGTTATTAACATTGTTAGGTCTATGGCTGATTGGTAAGAGGCAGCAATTGGGAATAAAATGCTCCTTTTCCGGTTACCTGCCAGTGGCCAGTGGTGTTCCACAGTGGTCGGTGTTGGGATCACTTCTTTTTTTTGCTGTATATAATGACTTATATGATAGAATAGATGGTTGTGTTGCCAAGTTTCAGATGTTAGAAAGATTCGTGGAAGGGCATGTAGTGTTGAGGAAACAGGTAGAATAGGAACATACAGAACATAGAATTGCAACAGCACAATACAGGCTCCTTGGTCCAAAAAGCTGTGTCAAATATGCCCTTTCTTTAGAACTTTTGCATTATGCCGATGACCTTTTGCTTTATATTTTTAATGTTAAGACCTCATTACCTTTCGTACTTCCTTCATTCTCCTGTTTTTGCCAGTTTTCAGGACATAAAATAAATTTTCATAAGAATGAACATTTTCCTTTGAATAATTTGGTATCAATTAATAGCAACCTTACTTTTAAAATTGTAAGAAATCAATGTAAACACAAGGAAATCTGCAGATGCTGCTAATTCGAGAAACACACACAAGATGAAGGTGGAACGCAGCAGGCCAGGCAGCATGTATAGAAAGAAGCATTGTCGATGTTTCGGGCCGAGACCATTCGTCAGGACTAACTGAAAGAAAAGATAGAGATTTGAAAATAGGAGGTGGAGGGGGAAATGCAAAAATATAAGAAAAGACCTGAGCGGGTGGGTTGAAGCAAAAAGCTAGAGAGTTGTTTGGCAAAAGGGATACAGGGCTGGAGAAGGGAAAGGAACAAGGGACGGGAGGCCTAGGGAGAAAGAAAGGTGGAGAGGAACACCAGAGTGAGATGGAGAACAGGCAGCATGATGGACAGAGAGAGAACAGAAAGTGGCGGGGGGGGGGGGAATAACTAAATCAGGGCTAGGGAAAGAAGGCGAGGGGCATTAACGAAAGTTAGAGTAGTCAATGTTCATGCCATCAAGTTGGATGCTGCCCAAACGGTATATAGAAAAAGGAAGACATCTCCTTCGTCCTGGAACGCAAAGCCTCATCCCAAGAGCAGATGCGGCGGAGACGCAGGAATTGCGAAGAGGGGATGACATTTTTGCAAGAGACATGGTGGGAATACAAATGGTCCAGGTAGCTGTGAGATTCAGTCGGCTTATAGAAGATATTTGTAGATAAGCCGTCTCCAGAGATGGAGACAGGAAGATCAAGAAAGGGGAGGGAGGTGTCGGAAATGGACCAGGTAAATTTGAGAACAGGATGGAAGTTGGAGGGAAAGTTAATGAAATCAACGTGTTCAGCATGCATGCAGAAAGCAGCACCAATGCAGTCGTCGATGTAGCGAAGGAAAAGAGGGGGGCAGATACTCGTATAGGCTTGGAACATGGACTGCTCCACAAAGCCAACAGAAAGGCTGACGTAGATGGGACCCATGCGGGTGCCCCTACCTGCACCTTTGGTATGGAGGAAGTGGGAGGAGCCAAATGACAAATTATTGAGAGTAAGAACGAATTCCTCTAGACGGAGGTGAGTGGTGATAGACGGGAATTGGTTTGGTCTGGAATCCAAAAATAATTGGAGAGCTTTAAGACCTTCTTGGTGGGGGATGGAGGTATATAGGGACTGCACATCTATGGCGAAAATAAAACAGTGGGGGGCAATAGAACTAAAAATCACTGAAAAAATTCAGAACATGAGAAGCTTGATACTGAGTTTGGGGTTGGAGCGGAGAGCAGAGCGTTCGGAAGAAGTGAGGTTGGAAGTGGAACAAGGTGCGGTGAAGTCCAGATGGTTGATGTTCCGTCAGCAGCTAGCAATAAAGAGATCCAGAGCAGGCAGAAGACCAGATCGGGGTGTCCATGAAGCGGATAGTTTGGTTGAAGACGGGTCATGGGTGGGGGTGGGAGTCCTTGCCGAAGTATTAGGCTCGTAGACGGAGCCGGCGGAAGAAAAGTTCAGCATCATGGCGTACGCCGAACTCGCTGAGGTGTGGGCGAAGGAGCACAAAGATGAGGTCTTTACTGAGGACAGAGCACTCTGCCTCGGAGAGTTGAATGTCGGAGGGGATGGCAAATACCCGGCACGGGTGAGAGATGGGATCACGGGGAGAGGCTGGTGAAGTCGGTGGAGAGGGGAGGATTAGGGTGAGAGGAAGGTTGAGCCTCTGAGGGTCCAGGAGCTGTCGATGGGATTGAGGGAGAGGAGATTGCAGAGTGGTGCTTGGGGAAGGTCAGACAGGAGTCACAACCGCTGCACGTGAAGACCCGGCCTGGTGTTCAAGGCTGGAGTCGCAGTTGGGGTCTGCGCAATCGCGTTGAAGGTGTCCATGGTTGTTGGAACTGGCATTGATGATGCTGGAGTCCGGATTTTGAATATGCCCTGGGTTGCTGTGGCAGCCGAGATCGACGGCGGGGCCATTCCATGGTCTTTGGAACCAGCATTGATGGTGCTGGAGTCCGGGTATGAGAGAGTGTGAGATGTTTGAGAGAGCCATGGTTTTCAAGGGACATTGGAAGATTATTTTGAAAAAGAGAAAGGTCTATAATAAATATAGGCAGCATGGTGTAAATGACGTGTTTGAGGAATATAAAGAATATAAATAAATCTTAAGGACGAAAATAGAAATGCTAAAAGAAGATACGAGGTTGCTTTGGCAAGTATGGTGAAAATAAATCCTAAAGGTTTCTACAGTTATATCAATAGCAAAAGGATAGTAAGGGAGAAAATTGGTCCCTTAGAGAATCAGAATGGACAGCTATATGTGGAGCCAAAAGAGATGGGGTCGATTTTGAACAATTTATTTTCTTCGGTATTCAATAAGGAGAAGGATATTGTATCGTGTAAGATAAGGGAAACAAGTATAGTAGTTGTGGAAACTATGATGACTAAAAAAGAGGAAGTACTGGCGCTTTTATCGAATATAAAATGGCAAAAGCCTTCGGGTCCTGTCAGGATTTCCCCTAGGACCTTGAGGGAAGTTAGTGTAGATACAGCTTGGGCTGTGACAGAAATATTTCAAATGTCATGAGAGACGGTCATCCCTACTTCGATGCACACCGCTAATTCTGAGACACCTCTGGTGCCTGACTGCATCGGTCTTGACCATTGGTCTGGAATCATCAGCTGCGTGGAGAGCATTCACCCCTGCATGGGCAACAGCTTGCTTTATGTATCGTACTACCCTGACTTGCATATTGACTTTCATCCGCGAAGGTACAATATCCATGGTCGAACCTGACCAGCGGAGGGCCATCAACAGCATGTCTGACTATGGCCTCCTCTCCTGCTGCGATGAGGCCAAGTATAGGTTGAATGAGCAACGACTCATATTCCGATTGTGTAGCCTCCAATCTCGACGGCATGAACATTGATTTCTTCAAATTCAAGAAATGAATATCCTGTGCTTCTTCCGCCCACTCCACCTCAGCGTTCCTTCGGATCCCCCCGCCCCATTCTGGTGGCTTTTTACTCCTTCACTTCCCCTCACGCACCGCCATGTCCTCCTCATCAATTCTGTCTGGCTCTCCATCTCTTTTGTGTAATCCCGTGGTCCTGCGTCTCTCCTGTTAGATTCCTTTCTCTTCATCTCTTTGCCTTTTCTGCCTGTCACTCAGCTCTTCACATAATCGTTCCTCCAGAAACCAGACCCCTGCCGCAGTCACTTGTCCTTCTACTCCTCCCCCATCACCTAATTCTGGCTTTTGTCTCTTTCTCTTTAATCAGAATGAAGGTTCGCAGCCCGAGCTGTCGACTGGTTGCTGAGTTCCTCCAACATTCTCTGTGTGTTTGCTTCTGTTTGTTTATTGATTAAAATAATCAAACTGGTACAGTGGAAGAGGAATTTGTGGAATGGTCAGAGACAGTTTCATACAGTAGTTTATTTACCCAGGAACATGTCATTTCAGTTGTAATCTGTGTAAAGAGTTTGTATTACAGAGAGTTCTTGCGGTGAAGGATCCTGAATATGAGCAGTGGCAGATGTTTAAGGAGAAGGTTCGTTAAAGCCGAAATTTATCCCGATCAGACAGAGGAATCACAGAGAGCAAACAACAGTCTGTGGTTAAAAGAGTTCAAGGTAAATATTAACTCAGAGAACAAACAAAGAGGCAACGACAGGGTGGACAAAACAGTCGGGATTTTTCCAGTAACTCATGATGCGACAAAAGATAAAAATATCAAGGAAAAACAGATTAGTTAACTCAATAATTTCCATTAGTGTTTTCAGTGGGGACACAGCAAACATCCTACAGACATCTAACGGTGACATTTCAATGTTGTGCCATAATGTGTAGCAATCACCATCAGGGGTGATAAACTAATGGGACTAAAAGCAAAAATATCCAGTTCCCAACGACCTGCACCAGACGGTTTCACAGGAAGGCTGGAGAGAAAGTAGAGACATTGGAATCTGTCAAAAATCACTGTTACAGAAAGGTCCTAGTGGAGCTGAAAACCATTGCTGAAGGGTGGAAGAGAAAGGAAAACAAAGTAGGTAACTGTACTGGAGTCTATAATCTGTGAAGAAATGACAAGTCATTTAGAAAAGTTTAATGTCATTGAACTAAACCAAGAGGGTTTACAGTCAGATTCAGACAGCACAGAAACAAGTCTTCAGCTCAAATGGTCCTCACTGACCAAAATTCCCATCTGAGCTTCTGGTCTGTAACCGCTTCACAACGATATTATGAACAATGTTATCCTCCGTCCTTTTCCCATTTACCACCTTTTGACCCATATCCTTCAAAACCTTTCCTTCCCATTAGCCTGTCCGAGTACTGCTTCAATGTACCTGATTCAATCTCTCCCCCAGTAGCTCATTCCATTTGCTGACCAGCCTGTGCTTGGAAATGTTGCCCTTCAGGTTCCTATTAGATCTCCTCTTACACAAATGCCTTCCGGTTCCTGATTCCCCAACACTGGCAGAAAGACTGTTTTATTCGACCCACACTGCAATACACCTCTGCAATACCAGCACTCATTCTCTGACATTCCGGGGAAAATTGTCCAAAACACCTTTCACAATTCAGTCCTTTGAGATCCAGTCACATCCCAGTAAATCTCCTCTGCACTCTTTCCAGCTGATTGGTGTCTGTCATACAGCAGGGCGACCTGAACTAAACACTATTTGCAAAATACGGCGAAACCAACGTGGTGTACATCTGCACCATTTCTTCCCAGCTTCTATATTCGGTGCCCTGACTGAAGGACAGTGTTCCAAACCCCTCTTCACCACCCTGTCCATCTGGAACCTGGTCTTGGACCCTGTAACCTGGGTTACTGAATATTAAAACAACACACAGAAAATGCCGGTGGAACACAGCAGGCCAGGCAGCATCTATTAGGAGAAGCACTGTCGACGTTTCGGGCCGAGACTCTTCACCCCACACTCAGGTTGGAGGAATTCCACCTTATATACCAGCTGGTTAGCCTCCAACCTGATGGCATGAACATTGACTTCTCTAACTTCCGTTAATGCACCTTCTTACCCCATCCCTGACATATTTAGTTTTTTTCCCCTTTCTCCCTTTATTTTTTCTTTCTCTCTCTGCGCATCACTCTGCCTGTTCTCCATCTCCCTCTGGTGCTCCCCTCCCCTTTTCTTTCTCACTCGGCATCCCGTCCCATGATACTTTCCCTTCTCGAGCTCTGTAACCCTTTTACCAATCATCTCTCTGGCTCTCAGCTTCACCCCACCCCCTCCGGTCTTCTCCTGACATTTTGCATTCCCCCCCCACTTTCAAATCTCTTACTATCTTTCCGTTCAGTTAGTCCTGACGAAGGGTCTCGGAACGAAACTTCGACAGCCCTTCTCCCTATAGATGCTGCCTCGCCTGTTGCGTTCCACCAGCATTCTGTGTGATACCAGAGTTTTGAGACTTTATAGGGGAAGTTGGAGAAGTGAATCTTTGTACTTTCAGGGGCATTTACCACATGTAAGGCAAGTGCACAAGACAAGAGCTCTGTGCTGGGAAGGAAGTGTGTTAATATTGATTGAAGTCAGGTTATCATACTGAGACAGAGTAACGTGTAAGGAGGATATAATTGGTGGAGTTTTCCAGGGACCAGTTCTGGATCATCAATGACTTATTGATATTAATGACCCGATGGAAGGGCAGAATGTGCGGAATCCACGGTGTCAATGATGGGGAACGTGATGAGGGGACGTGTTGTGATTGAACATTTGGTCTCTCCAACAAGACAGGAGGAAGTTGGTGAGAAGAATACTTGGTAAATGAAGCTTAATGTGGTAAAGTGTGATGGCATGCAGAGAAGCAGGAGGAAACAAAAGTCAGACAATTATTTATGTAGAGATAAATTGTCAATGAGAGAAATAGAGAGGCGGCAATGTGTTCTCCTGCACAACAAAGTAGAGATGGGTGTAGTGAGTGGTTCATAAAAAACATATATGACCAAGGTTCAGAGGTGAATGGTTCATTGATATTTATTGCTGTAGAGAAATAGAGAGGTTTTGTTACAGTGTCAGACAAATGCACAATGATGGATTTTGGAAAGTTAAAGCAGGTTATGACACAGACAGAGAATAATAGGTTCCTGAGGATTGCTGACGAAAAGAAAGTCTTGGGGTACAGGTAAATAATTTCATGAAGGTGCCAACACAGGTAGACAAGGTTGTGAAGAAGGTGCACGTCATGCTTGCCTTCATCGGCAAAAGGCTTTGGGAGGAGCTGGGACATCATAATACAGTTGTACAAATCAATAATGAAACCACACCAGGAGGACCCTGTGCAGTTCTGGTCACCACGAGAGGAAGGATGTGGTTAAGCTGAAACGATGCAAAAACGATTCACAGGAATGTTACCTGGACCGCGGGATTCAGTTACAAGGAAAGATCATACTGACTTGGAATGTTTTCCACGAAGTGAAGGAGGCTGACAGGTGAAATGGTAGAAGTTTATAAAACTCAGAGAGGAGTAGACAAGCAGAATCACTTACCCAGGATGCAAGTATCAAATATGACAAAGTGCAGCTGTAAAATGCCAGGGTGAGTACTTAAAAGTGGGCATTAGTGGAGGTAAGATTAGTGTCTCCGTAAAAAGGGAGGGTGGGGAATAAATCAATCAGGGATGGGCTAAGAAAGGGAGGAAGGTTATTAACGGGTTAGAAAAATCAATGTTCATTCCATCAGGTTGGAGGCTACCCAGACGGAATATGCGGTGTTGTTCCTCTAACCTGAGTGTGGCTTCATCGTGATAGTAGAGGAGTCGTGGATAGACATATCAGAATGGGAATGGGACGTGGAATTAAAATATGTGGCCACTAGGCGGTGCTGCTCTCTCTGGCTTTTTCTGTCTATCCACGGTCCCAGAACAGGAACACTGCAATCCAGTAACGTTGCTCAGTCTCCTTCATCCTTCAACGCTGGCAGATCGTATTTATTTGGTACTACATATGCCGAATTGTAATAACCCCTTGACAGCGTTTGTTCAGCCTGCCAGCCGACTCTGTAACTGCCATCAGCAGAAGTTGTGATATTACTGGTGACATAGGTATTGTCCGTACAGTTAGCTAAATCTGATCCCATTACCCCGTAGTTGCAATAACAGACTTCACGCTCATTCTCGTGAAGTAGTTTCAGAGATTAGGATTCGTGCAGACCATTATAAGAAATTTAATGTCAGCGTTCAAAACAGTTCCATTGGCAAGTGTAATTTCTCTGGGCAGTTCAGACCAGTGCTCCCTTCACAGATCTAACATTGCTACTAAAGTAAAACACAGACTCAATCTTGCTCAAACCTCAGCACCTGCAACTGGCTTTCGCACGGCGCTGACATCGATCGAAGCTTGTGTCTTCCTTGCTCTCAGCAAAGGATCGGCTATCTCGCCTCGGTTCAGCCACATCGAATTGTCTTCAATTCCAAAAGGAAGTTACAGACTATAACGTACGATGGTCTACACACACAAATTGCTTGAAGAACTCAGCAGGCCAGACAGCATTAACAGGAGAAGTACTTTTTTTTCCAAAGATGCTGCCTGACCTGCGAAGCTCCTCCAGCATTTTGAGTTTGTTGCTCGAATTTCCAGCAGCTGTAGATTTCCTCTTGTTTGCCAATTGCGATGATCGTTTGTCAGAAAACGTGTGGTGAAAAAACAGCGCAGAACCTCAGGATACTGACCACCACCCCTTTCTAGTGAAGATGGAAACCATCCCTTTGGTATCGATCACCCCTGCACAGATGAAGTCCCAGTGATTGGGTGAATGCAAGTCGGCTTTTTCCATGGGGGTTGGGAGGTACTACAACCAGAGGGCATGAGTTAAGGATGATGGGTGAAAGTTTAAGGAGAACAGGAAAGGAAAGTTCTTCACTCAGACGGTTGTGAGGGTGTTGGAACGAGCTGCCAGAATGAGTGTTGCATGCAAGTTTGATTTCAATATTTAAGAGAAGTTCGGATAGATGCGTGCGAACGATCCCTGCGAAAAGAAGAGAGGGGTAGAGAGGGAACGATGTCCTTAGTGGTGGGCTCCTGTTGAAGGTGGCGGAAGTTGCGTAGGATAATATGCTGGTTCCGGAGGCTGGTGTGGTGGTCTGGTGGGGTCAGCAACCCATTGTGCTTTCCCCTTAGATTCCTTCTTCTCCTCTCCTGCCTAACCCCGCCCTGCTTCCCCTCCCCACCCTTGATCTTTCCTCTGATTGGTTTTCCGCCATCTTCTTCATAGGGCCCCTGCCCCCTGCTTCTTTAGACCTGACGAAGGTTCTCGACCAGAAACATTGACTGCTTTTTTCAACTGATGCTGCCGGCCCTGCTGAGCTCATCCAGCTTTTTTGTACGTCCGGTAAATGGTTGACTCGTGCATTAGTCTTTACATTAATTCTTACTCATAGACTCAACTCACATCGGTAAAGGCATATTTTTTTGAGGTTTGCAAAATGGCTTTGTGTGGGTGAGATTATAGTTTACAAACTTGATCACATCGTTTATGAAAAATGGTTGATTGATGAAGCCCGGGGTGGATATTGTATTAGTCGAATTTGAAAAGCTTTCAACAAGGCCTCTCATGGTGGTTCGGAGGGATATTCACTCTGTGTCTGACCCCGGGAGTGTGTGATGGGACGGTGTGGAGGGAGATTCAATCTGTGTCTCACACCGGGAGTGTGCGATGGGACGGTGTGGAGGGAGATTCAGTCTGTGTCTGAACCCGGGAGTATGTGATGGGACGGTGTGGCGGGAAATTCACTTTGTGTCTGAAACCGGTAGTGTGTGATGGGACGGTGTGGAGGGAGATTTATTCCGTGACTGACCACGAGAGTGTGTGATGGAACGGGGTGGAGGGAGATTCACTCAGCGTCTGACCCCGGGAGTGTGTGATGTGACGGTGTGGAGCGAAATTCACTCCGTGTCTGACCCCTGGAGTGTGTGATGGGACGGTGTGGAGGGAGATTCACTTTGTGTCTGACCCCGGGCGTGTGTGATGAGACGGTGTGGAGGGAGATTCACTCTGTGTCTGACCCCGGGAGTGTGTGATGGGACGGTGTGGAGGGAAATTCACTTTGTGTCTGACACCGGTAGTGTGTGATGGGACGGGGTGGAGGGAGATTCATTCTGTGTCTGACCACGGGAGTGTATAATGGAACGCTGTGGCGGGAGATTCACTCTGTGTCTGATCCCGGGAGTGGGTGAAGGGACGGTGTGGAGGGAGATTCACTCTGTGTCTGACCCCGGGAGTGTGTGAAGGGTCGGTGTGGTGGGAGATTCACTCTGTGACTGACGCCGGGAGTGTGTGATGGGACGGTGTGGAGGGAGATTCACTCTGTGTCTGACACTGGGAGTGTGTGATGGGACGGTGTGGAGGGAAATTCACTCTGTGTCTGACCCCGGGAGTGTATAATGGAACGCTGTGGCGGGAGATTCACTCTGTGTCTGATCCCGGGAGTGGGTGAAGGGACGGTGTGGAGGGAGATTCACTCTGTGTCTGACCCCGGGAGTGTGTGAAGGGACGGTGTGGAGGGAGATTCACTCTGTAACTGACGCCGGGAGTGTGTGATGGGACGGTGTGGAGGGAGATTCACTCTGTGTCTGACACTGGGAGTGTGTGATGGGATGGTGTGGAGGGAAATTCACTCTGTGTCTGACCCCGGGAGTGTGTGATGGGACGGTGTGGAGGGAGATTCAATCTGTGTCTCACACCGGGAGTGTGCGATGGGACGGTGTGGAGGGAGATTCAGTCTGTGTCTGAACCCGGGAGTATGTGATGGGATAGTGTGGCGGGAAATTCACTTTGTGTCTGAAACCGGTAGTGTGTGATGGGACGGTGTGGAGGGAGATTTATTCCGTGACTGACCACGAGAGTGTGTGATGGAACGGGGTGGAGGGAGATTCACTCAGCGTCTGACCCCGGGAGTGTGTGATGTGACGGTGTGGAGCGAAATTCACTCCGTGTCTGACCCCTGGAGTGTGTGATGGGACGGTGTGGAGGGAGATTCACTTTGTGTCTGACCCCGGGCGTGTGTGATGAGACGGTGTGGAGGGAGATTCACTCTGTGTCTGACCCCGGGAGTGTGTGATGGGACGGTGTGGAGGGAAATTCACTTTGTGTCTTACACCGGTAGTGTGTGATGGGACGGGGTGGAGGGAGATTCATTCTGTGTCTGACCACGGGAGTGTGTGATGGAACGGTGTGGAGGGAGATTCACTCTGTGTCTGACCCCGGGATTGTGTGATGGGACGGTGTGGAGGGAAGTTCACTTTGCGTCTGACACCGGGATTGTGTGATGGGACGGTGTGGTGGGAGATTCACTCTGTGTCTGGCCCCGCAAGTGTGTGATGGGACGGTGTGGAGGGGTTAACGATTCAATGACTGACTCCCAGACGGGCAGAGGAAGAATCACTGTTCCTTGTTCCTGAATTCCAGAGCATGCTTGTTCCAAGGACTGGATCAGAAATGAAGACCGGGGAGGTGGGGGGGGAAGTCACGTGATGACGTAGGCTCGGTACGCTGGAACCCAGCCCTCCCGTAAAAAAGTTAATAAATTAATGTTTAAGTGAAGAAAAGTTAATTAATACTTTTTTAAGGTTACTTATAAATTACTTTGGATTGTTTTAAGCTATGCCTCATAAACAGAGGATGAAGAAAACTGCTACCGCGAAGACCGCTCAAGTTGGAACAGAATCAAGGCCTACTTCTACTGAAGAACCGCGGACTCAGTTACAACACAACACCGGTGAAACAGAAAAGGTGACTGCGGCAGCATCGGCCATTTCTAAAGGAAAAGATCAACGAGAACTGCGCAACCGTAAAGGAACGAGCATGCGCAAAAGAGAGCAACCAGAACTACAAAACCCAGCAACGACTGAAATCGACAGTGAATCGAGTCTGAGAGAGAGGCGGACTCTCTGGAAAAATCAGGCGAAGATGGAGCAGAAGAAGAAGATGAAAGTTCCTCTGAAAATACAAAAAAGATTTTGAGGCAAATAATGCATAAATTAAATGCATTAAAAGTTACCAAAAAGTAATTAAAGAAAACAATAACAAATATGGAGGCTATGTTTGATAAAATGACAAAGAAACAGGAAAAAATGGAAGAAATGGATGGAAGAATGAAGAAGATGGAAGATGATAATGATGCCTGGACATCAGAAAGAAAACAACTCGTGGGAAAAATTGATAAGCTTGAAAATTTTAGTAGACGCAACAATATTAAAATTGTTGGACTTAAAGAAGGTACCGAAGGAGAAGACCCAATAATTTTTTTTTCAAAAATGGATTCCTGAGAAATTGGAAATGGGAGAAGAAACTTTAATTGAGATTGAAAGGGTGCACAGAGCCTTAAGACCAAGATCTCAAGATGATCAAAATCCGCGATCAATTTTGATAAGATGTTTAAGATACCAGGATAAAGAAAAGATTTTGAGGGCGGCTGCCCAGGGTGCTAAAAGTAGAAAAGGTCCGTTGATGATAGCAGGGAAACCAGTTCTTTTTTATCCTGATATAAGTTATAACCTTTTGAAGAGAAAGAAAGAATTTAATCCAGCTAAAAATGTTTTATGGGACAAAGGTTATAAGTTTTTAATGCGTCACCCAGCAACACTGATAAATTTTTTGGAGGAAGGAAAAAGATTTTTTTCTGATTATCCAGATGCGGAGGTGTTTGCACAAAACCTTCCATCTCTTCGTTAATTAAACGTAGCGATTTCTAAATGTAATGGTTAAAGACGAAGACAGAGAAAGCAAATGGAACTGATGGACATTTAAGGACGATATAAGGGAGAAAAGTAAAATTTTAGAAATATTAATTGAGAATAGTATGTTTTTTAATATATACTTTTTATGTTGCGGGGGGCTGCGGAGCTTTGAATCGGTTACTACGGGATTCACGTGTGTAATCATGGCGATTGCCATGACCCGTACAATAGAGGGGGGTAATGTTGTGTTTTTTTTTCTTTCACAACATTAGTAAGGGGCTATTTTGTTTTTTTCTTTATTTTCTATTTTTCTTCTATTGTTTTGCCTGGATGATTGGTGGGGACACACATAGCAACATGGTGACTTCTAAAAAGATTTCCCAGGATGCAATGAAAGTTGAAAGATTAGGTATTATTATAGATTGGAGTGACATAAATAAAAATAATGACTAATTTATTGATTTTTTTTAAGTTTTAATGTTAGTGGGCTTAATGGACCAATAAAAAGAAAAAGAATTTTAACATATAATAAAAAAAATGAAAATAGATATAGCTTTCTTACAAGAAACTCATTTAACGGATATAGAACATCAGAAATTAAAAAGAGACTGGGTTGGAAATGTTATTGCAGTTTCACTTAACTCAAAGGCAAGAGGAGTTGCAATTTTAGTTAATAAAAATTTACCAATTAAAATACAAAATATATTAATTGATTCGGCCGGAAGATATTTAATTATACATTGTCATTTTTTTTCAGAACTATGGACTCTTATGAATATTTATGCACCAAATGAAAATGATGTAAAATTTATATAGGAGGTCTTTTTGAATTTGGCTAAAGCACATGATAAAATATTAATAGGTGGAGATTTTAATATTTTGTTTAGATCCAGTTTTAGATAGATCAACAAAGGCTATTACAAAATCAAAAGTAGCAAAATTAACTCTATCATTGATGAAAGATTTAAATTTGATTGATATATGGAGAAGAATCAATCCAAAAGAAAGGGATTATTCATTTTATTCAAATAGACATAAAACATATTCAAGGATAGATTTTTTCCTATTATCAACAAATACTCAAGATAGAGTGAAAAATGTGGAATATAAAGCAAGAATATTGTCTGATCACTCTCCTTTAATAATGACAATGATAATGATAGATAAAGAGGAATCAATTTATAGATGGAGATTTAATTCAATTCTACTAAAACGTCAAGATTTTTGTGATTTTATGAAAAAGCAGATTCAGTTCTTTTTAGATACAAATTTACATTCAGTTGATGATAAATTTATATTGTGGGAAGCAATGATAGCATATTTGAGAGGCCAGATAATGTTATACTTCTAAAATTAAGAAGGAATATATGATAGAAATAGATCAATTGGAAAAAGAGATTATAAAATTAGAAAAAGAATCTCAAAGAAATATGACAGAAGAAAAACGAAGGCAACTTATTAATAAGAAGTTAAAACATAATACACTCCAGACATATTGAACAGAAAAAGCAATTATGAGAACTAAACAGAGATATTATGAACTAGGTGAATTTCTTGCATGGCAGTTAAAAACAGATCAGATTTCTAAAACAATAAATGCAATTCGAACAAAAGTGAATGAAATTACTTATAAACCTCTAGAAATTAATGAGGCTTTTAAGAATTTTTATTCTGAGTTGTATGAATCAGAATCAAAGAATGATGACGTTAAGATAGAAGAATTTTTATCACAAATAACTCTTCCAAAATTAAATACAGAAGAACAGAAGGGATTAGGTATGCCTTTTACATTGAAGGAAGTTGAAGAAGCTTTGGGATCACTTCAAAGTAATAAATCTCCAGGAGAAGATGGTTTTCCACCTGAATTTTATAAAAAAGTTTAAAGATTTATTAATTCATCCTTTTATGGAGTTAATATATCAAGCGGAAAGAACGCATAAACTTCCAGAATCTTTTTCAACAGCTATTTTAATAGTGTTGCCAAAAAAAGATAGAGACCTTTTAAAACCAACATCATATAGACCTATTTATTTATTAAACACCGATTATAAAATAACAGCAAAAATCTTATCTAATAGATTATCTAAATGCTTACCAAAATTAGTGCATATGGATCAAACAGGATTTATGAAAAATAGACAATCGGCAGATAATGTAACTCGGTTATTTAGTATAATCCATCTAGCACAAAAGAGGGAGGAAATGAGTGTGGCAGTTGCTTTAGATGTAGAAAAAGCATTTGGTAGATTGGAATGGGATTTTTTATTTAGGGTACTGGAAAAATATGGACTAGGAACATCATTTATAAAATGGATTAAAACCTTAAATACTAATCCCAAAGCTAAAGTAGTGACAAATGGTCAAATTTCAACATCATTTCAGTTAACAAGATCAACAAGGCAAGGTTGCCCACTATCACCTGCTTTACTTGTGTTGGCAATAGAACCACCAGCTGAATTAATTAGAATGGACCCAGATATTAAGGGTTTCAGAGTTAATCAGGAAGAATACAAGATTAACTTATTTGCTGATGATGTTCTACTTTATTTAACAGATCCATTACATTCACTACGCAAATTATCTTATAGACTAGAAGAATATGGGAAAATATCGGGTTATAAAATAAATTGGGATAAAAGTGAAATTTTACCTCTTACTAAAGGAGATTATAATCAATGTCGATTAATAACTCAATTTAGATGGCCAGCAAATGGTATAAAATATTTAGGTATAAGAGTTGATAATGATATAAAAATCTTACACAAATTAAATTATTTACCACTTTTGAAAAAAATTCAGGAAGATCTTGAAAAATGGATGGCATTACCAATAACATTAGTAGGTAGAGTAAATACTATAAAAATTAATATATTCCCTAGATTACAATATTTATTTCAATCATTACCAATCAATTACCCCAGAAGTTTTTTCAAGAGTTAAACAAATATGTGAGGAAATTCCTCTGGAAAGGTAAGATATCAAGAATATCGTTGGAAAAATTGACATGGAAATTTGATCCAGGAGGATTACAACTTTCAAATTTTAGGAATTATTATAAAGCAAATCAACTTAGATTTATTGCATCTTTTTTCGAGAAAGATAAACCGGCATGGATTAGAATAGAATTAGATAAAATAGGAGAAAACGTACCAGAAGATTTTATATACAAATGGGAATCTAAATGGATACGGGAACAGAAAGAATCTCCTATATTAAAACATTTGATTGATTTATGGAATAAGATAAATGTTGATGATGAGACAAAAAAATCTTTATTAGCAAAGAGATCTTTAATTCAAAATAGACTTATTCCTTTCACAATGGACAATCAACTTTTATATAATTGGATTCAAAATGTGATTAGATATATAGGGAATTGTTTTGAAGGAGGTATATTAATGTCATTTGATCAACTAAAGAATAAATATAAAATATCAAATAACACTTTATTTTGTTACTTTCAATTAAGGGCTTATTTAAGAGAAAAATTAGGTCAAACAATGTTATTGCCGAAATCTAATGAAATAGAAATTTTAATTCAAAAAGGAAATAATAAAAAAATTATATATTGTATGTATAATTTGATTCAAAGACAGGTATTTAAACAAGGAGTCCATAAGTCAAGACAAAAATGGGAAAGTGATTTGAATATTAAAATTGAAGAAACAAATTGGTCAAGACTGTGTCTTGATAGTATGACATATACAATAAATGTTCGGTTAAGATTAGCGCAGTATAATTTTCTACATCAATTATATATTACACCACAAAAAAATAAAAAAAAAATAAATCCAAATTTATCGGATCAGTGTTTCCGATGTAACCAGGAAACTGGTACCTTTTTACATTCGACATGGTCTTGCTCTAAAATTCAACCTTTTTGGACAAATTTAAGACTTTTACTGGAACAAATTACAGGAACACAATTTCCTCATAATCCAATATTATTTTTACTAGGTGATATTGAAGGGATAAAACCGAAACTCAAACTAAATAAGTATCAGAAAGAATTTATAAAAATTGCACTGGCAGTAGCCAAAAAAGCTATTGCAGTTACTTGGAAATCGGATACACATTTAAGTATAGACTCTTGGAAGAAAGAAATCTATGGTTGTATTCCATTAGAAAAAAATACTTATAATTTAAGAGATAAATATGAAACATTTCTGAAATTTTGGAGCCCTTATTTACAAAAGACAGGAATAAATATATAGATGCTCTGAAGATGAAACAATTGCTTATTAGGGGAAAGAAATAAATATACATATTAAAGTTATTACGAATTCCATGGAGCATGTGGAGTTCTTCCAACAACCAGGCATTCTTTCTTCCTTTCTTTTTTTTTCTTTCATTCTCTTTTTTTTCTATAGGGCAGTTAGGGGGAGGGGTTAAGGGGAGGGGGTAAGGGTTACATACATTGTTTTTTCATACTTTACTTTGTAAACATTTAAAAATGCAATAAAATAAGTTTTTAAAAAAAGAAATGAAGACCGGCTTTATTACATATCCACGTTTGAAAGATCCTACACTGAGGCCGATCTGCATTGCTGCAACTCTAAATCGAATCTACTTGAAATCAGTTCAAGCCAGGAAGAGGTATTTGTCAGATGAACTGAAGAGCAGTATATATATATATATATATATAGATAGATAGATAGATAGAGAGAGAGAGAGAGAGACAGAGCTCCCTCCATACGGTCTCATCACACACTCCGGGGCTCAGAGTCAGAGTTAGGCTCCAGCATCACCGTCCCAACTCACACTCCCTTGATCAGACACAAAGTGAAGCTCACTCCACACCGTCGCATCACACACTCCCCGGTTCAGACGCAGAGTGAGTCTCCCTCCAGTACGTCCCATCACACACTCCCATGGTCAGACACAGAGTGATCTCCCTTCCATACCGTCTCATCACACACTCCCGGTGTCAGACACAGAGTGATCTCCCACCACACCGTCGCATTACACACTCCCCGGTTCAGACACAGAGTGAGGCTCCCTGCATCTTGCCATCACATTCTACTGGTGTGAGATACAGAGTTCCTTCCACACCATCCCTTCGCGCTCTCCCTTTGTCAGACGTAACGTGACGCTCCTTAAATTCAAACTTTAATGATAGTAATTTATTTTCACAGAATTTTGTTGAGAAATCTGTCCGCGACCAAGGCAGTTCATACTGGATTGGAAAATGCAACTATGGGTGAGATTTGGGGTATTGCAAGTTTCTGAGAAAAGAGTGAGTCGGGGATCGGTGCAGGCTGAGTGAAGGGAGTGGGCAATGTGTTTAGTTTGGGGACTGACACAGTCTGCGAGAGGGGAGTGGGCAGTGAGATTAGTTTGGGGACTGACGCTGTTTGCTAGAAGGAGTGGGCATTGATATTAGTTTGCGGACTGATAAGGGCTGTATGGAGAGCGTGTGCAATTGGCTTTGTTTGGGGATTGACAAAGTCTGTTGGTAGAGGGTGTGCAGTTGAATTAATGTGGGAACTGGCATGGGCTGTGGGAAGAGAGTGCGAAGTGGGAGTGTTTTGGTGGTTGCCACAGATCTTTAGGGAGAAGGCTAGGCATTGGGTTTATCGTGGGGACTCGCGCGGGGTCTTGGAGTGAAAGTGGGATGTACACGTATTTTGGGGACTAACACGGGTCTGTGGGGAGAGACTGGAGCTGCAGAGCTCTTTTGGGAACTGACCCAGGTTGTAGGAGAGAGTGAGGCAGTGGGAACACTTTGGGGCCTAGCACATGTCTGTGGTGAGGGAATGAGGGAGGGGTGTACATAGGGGACACACACAGATCTGAGGGGAGAGAATAGTTCAGTGGGAGTACTCTGGGGACTGAGACACGTCCGTGGGGAGATCATGGGAAGCGGGAGGTGTTTTGGTGATTGACACAGGTCTCTAAGAAGAGGGTTGAGCAGTGGGATTATTTTGGGTTCCGGCACGGGGCTGTGGGGAGAGAGTCAGGCAGTGTAGTTTGGACTGACACTGATCTGTGTGGTGGGAGTGGTGAGTCTGAGTACTTAGGCAGAAAACACAGGCCTGTGGGGAGACATTGAAGATGTGGCAGCATTTTGAGGACTGACATGGGGCCTTGGGAGAGACTGACGCTGTGGGAATATTTTGGGGACTGACAAAGGGCTGCAGGGAGAAAGTGGACCATTGAGAAAATTCTGGATACTGACACAGGGCTGTGCTGGGAAAGTGGGATTGTGGGAAATTTTGGGGTGCCGCAGGTCGTTGGCGAGAGTGGGCGTCAGTGATTTTGGGGACTAACACACGGCTGCCTGCTGAAGGTACGCTGATATTGCTTACCCCTTCTTGATAGGAGAGTGGCCTCGAATATCGTGTTCCAAATGAAGGCTGGAGTCTTCGAATGCATTGAATGTGGATGGTACCCTCACTTTGAACATTGCAGTGAGGATAAGCGTTGCTTCATCTGCGAGAAGTCGGCGCTTCTGTGCTCAGATCTTTCTGAAAAGATCCAGGATCTCTGTCAACAGTCAATAGGGTCGACTTAAACAAGTGGCAAAACCGTCTTTATCTCACCGACTCACATTACATCATCAGCTCTGCCTCTCACCCTTGCCTTATTATCTTTCCCTCTATCGCAATCTTACCCACCATCTCGCCCACTCTTCACCTTCGTTCCTCTGAACACTCTCTCTCATCCCACTCCACTCCCGCCTCTTCCATTTCATCCGCATTTTCTCCCTCCCGCATCTCGCCTCCCTTTCCCCGAACTCTTCCTCTTCTATCCCTGTCTCTCTCTCGATTCTCTATTCCCCCTCTACACACTCTCCCAATCCCTCTCTTTCCCTTTTATCGAACTCAACTCGCTCTCCCGCTTCTGTCTTCAGCTACTCTCACCTCAATCATGCGCGTCAATGTTCTCGATACCCCAGTCCTGTGGAATAAGAGTGCATGTATTCGCCTTATCCGTGCCCCTTGTAGTTTTGTACAGCTCTACATGGTCACAAAATAAAGCCTGAAAATTTCCGACTGCACCATAACTCAGCTCCTAAAATCCTGGCAGAAACTTCGGAATTCTCCCTCTGTAATCTTTCCAGTTCGTTGAGATTTTTCTCAGAGCAAGGCAAGCAGAACTAAGCTCCATACTCCATGTGCGGCCTGACCGACGTCATTTGCAACTGCAACGTGACCTCCGACTCCCGTACTCAGTGCCCTGACTGATGAAGGGCAGCGTGTCAAATATCCTGTCCACCAGTATCGCATCTTCTCTACCGGATTCACGGTCTGTTTTATTATCTGTGACGTAGACCACCTGAGATTTGTTCTTTTGAAGGATCAGTGGGGCGCTAATATGTAAAAATTACCGACAAATGCAACAAGCTAATAAATGCCGCAAAAAATGTGGAGGTGGTGCTCATACGTTCAAGAAAATGCCAGCGGAAGGGAAGAAGGTGTTTCTGGATCATTGAGATTTCGGCCTCCTGTTTCTCGTCAACCCTCCTTCCCAGACGACGATCCTTGTCACCGTCCGCCACGACTTCCTCTGCAGCCCTCTCCGTTTCCGCCACCGCATTCTTCTTCCACACTTCTTGACTCTAGCAACCCTCCGTTCACTGCGCTGCGTGCCGTCTTCGTCATCTCCTCCTTCTCCAACACCTCTCCACGTCTCCCTGATCTGCTTGATCCCCTGCAGGTCCACCCCGCTTCCATTAACCGTCTTCCTCCTTTACACGTCTCCCTCTCACTGTTTATATAGAAGTATGGCGAGGAAGGGGGAGAGGTGACGTCCAGTGTTACACCAACCAGCTCCCTTCAAACGGATATTGATCTCTCGTTTCTGAGCCTTTGCTCTATTCTGTGTGAACAGGCCGATCGTTTGTATGGACAAAACTTCATCCCGAGTGGGGTGGTGGGCGGATGGGATGAGGGTAGATGTGCGGAAAGATGCGTTAGACCACTTTAGACCAGAGCCAGTGCAGACACCCCTTGCGGCCAATCCGTTCAATAACAGGTAGACCACTTTGGATGCTTCTGGATGGGAGGAGAGGGGTGCAAATTACCAAGCAGGGGAAAGTCTCACCGGTCAGGTCTCTGACAGAGACTATGGCTCTGTGGCTCAGAAAGGAAAGGAGTGAAATTTGGCGAGCTTTATCCTGAGGGTAGTCTTTGTTAGGTGAGCAGAAAAGAGGTACTGAGGACGAGAACGAGATTTCTCAATGGTATGCGGTCGATATACTAACCAGTATATAGGCAGGAAAATGGAGCCGGTTCTGCAAACTTTGAAAGAACATTCAGTTTAAACTGTGACTGAAATGTTAGGATTTGGAACGAAGTCTTGAGATATCTGTATCACTGGGCGCTCCTGCTCGGAAGCTGCGACCTCTGCAAACCGAGCGGTTTATTTCATTTCAATTCAATTCATTTCAAGTTTATTTGCAATTCCATCACATATGACCGCCAGGGCCAAGCTTCAAAAACACAACACCAACTGTCACACGATACACCAAGCTCACGTAATATGTATAAAATAGCAAGTTAGCAAGCATATGTAGGGTATCAGTGAGATATATTCACGCTTTATGTACAGGCGCACACACGCACGCGCGCGCACGAGCACATGTATATATAATCAGCTTGAGGTCCTAGACAGTGTAAAAGCCACCGAAATCTAGAAACTACAACAACTGCTCTTGTGTTCTGCCGAATGAACACTGGGAGACAGCACAGACTCCTGCCTGGAGATCGCGCCACACCGCCCCTCGTTGTGCAGCTCCTTCATTTTCTCCGCCATCTGGCAACTCTCTCAGTTTACACCTGAACCGGAGTGGAACTAATATCCCAGCGGGAAGGTTTGCCATTAAGAAAGGGGTCGATGTGTTGTTTAAGCCAGAGTTGCAGGGGGATGATAACCAGAATGATTGAACAGAAAGTTGAGTCATTGTTGGGACAGATGTTGTCAAGACCTCAGATAAAGTCAGCGAGCAAAATGTTGAACCTGCTGGATCTCATGTTCTGAGCTACGTCCATTTCAAAGCAATAAGTATTATACGAAGAGCAGATGAGCTCAGGGTCGGAGCCAACGATTGAAAGCATGAGAGTTTAGCCATTAGTAAGATTTGTTTTCAGGAGGGGCAAGTCTGTTAGCTCAGCCTTCCAGTTTACCGCTGTTTTTGTCGTACTAATGTTTATATAATTTAAGCTAAGGTGAGGCTTCAGAGGTGGAACTGAGGAATGAGAAGGGTATGAACTCGTTCATGGGGCAACATTATCGACCACCGTACAGTCGGGGGATTTAGAGGAACAAATCTGTGGAGAGTTCGGAGTCTATTGTAAGAGACATCAGGTTGTGGCATCGGGTGAGTTTAAGATTCTTGGTACTGACTGTGAAAGGACCACTGGGATAGTTTTCTTAATCAGTTAAGGAAGGAACCTTAATCAGCAGATAGTTAGTCCCAATGAGAGAGTGCAATACTTGATCTCATCCTAGCGATTAGGACACGCCAGCGGTCAGAAGTGTGTGTCAGGGAACAATTTGCGTCTAGTGTTGGTAATGCCATTAGATACAGGATAAGTATGGAAAAGGATAGATGCAACCTCGAGTTAAGTTTAGTTTTGAGGTTTATAACAATACGGGACGCAAGTAGACCAGAGAGCTTGTATCTTTTACCCGTAGGATGGAAATGTCTAATATTAGAAGACCTGCATTGAGGTAAGAGCGGGTAGGTTCAAAGGAGATGAATTTGGCAAGTTTTTGTCGTCACAGAGATTGGCGGGTAATTGGAAAGTTCTGGCAGCTCTGGTGGTGGAGGTAAATCCATACAGACTTTTAACTGCCTCTTCTATAGGTAAGTGGGTGTGCAAGGAATGGAAGGAGACAGATGTCGGGAGAACAAATTCAGAATTGAGATATCACAATTCTTGAACCAAAGGGTCTGTTCTGTTGTGTGATTTACCTTCTCTGTTCTGTAGAAAGTGCAGAGTGATCTGACCTCATCCGGTGGAAAGTGCAGGGAGTTAGTTTGTGAAAAGGAACTTGACGATTTATCGATAACAAGAGGGAACGACCAATTCACAGAAGGCATACGGCATGAAAAAGACGCACAGAGACACCATCTTCAAAGGGACACTGAAAAATCCCTTACAATGCTTTTGTATCACAGACACAACCCTCGTCGTAATACGAACACGCCCCTCATAGTGACAGCCACACACTGATAGACCCGGTACTGCAACAAGGAAACTTCCTCGCTGTGTGCATAGGGGTGATAGAGATATATAGAGATGTATTTAGACCGAACGTGCAGGATACAGGAACCTTGGTGACAGACAGTGCAGATCCAGAGACGTGCAGAGACCCCTTGTGACCAACCCGCTCAATAGCAGGTAGACCCTTTGGATACTTCTGGATGGGAGGACAGAGGTGCAAATGCTGAAGCTGGGGAAAGTCTCAACGGTCAGGTCTCTGGTTCTGGAACTGTGGTTCTGTGGCTCAGCAGGTAATGGGTTGAGATGTGGCGAGCTGTATCGATAGAGTGTTCCTTGTTAGTGGCACAGAAAAGAGATACTGTGGATGAGAACGAGATTTTTCAATGGTATGTGGTCCCCAAAGTACAAGGATATAGCTAGGATTGGGGAGAATGCCTTATGAGGTTTAGTGAAATCGACCTTTTCTCCTTGCAGCGACCGAGGAAGAGAGATGAATAGGTCGACGTGTATACGATAATGAGAGGCATTTATCAGTGGATAGTGTTACGAAGGATGAATAAGGGTACGAAGGATACGAAGGGTGGGCAGAAGGGTGCAAGGTTGTCAATGTCCCCCTCCCCTGGGAGAATCACAAACTGTTGCTGTTACCACGCTGCTAACGAGAGAGTAGGAGAGACAAAAGAAAACATGCCAGGACATCTGTTACCGATAACAGCCTGAGAGAGAGTTATGTTTATCCACCATGTTATGACTCCCGAAAGACGTATGGCTGCGGAGAGGGCTGTTTACTTGGTACTATTCTGTTCATTAAAATTCCTCAGTGGGCAGCCGGAGTGGGCTGGTTTGATGGGCTAAGCCATTCAAAACTGATTGACACCTGAGACCCCGTGAGTGGGGATAAAAGTGAGGTCTGGGGTGTCAGCCCCTCAGACGCAGCAGGAGACACACTAGTGATCATCAGAAACCCACGAGAAAGTGTGGGGCATCGGGGACCGAACGGATCGGTCAATTTCACTCACAGCGGTTATAGCAAGGCCGGTGGGGGCTTGTGTGTGTGTCCACCTTTGCCGGAGTGACGAGTCCACCACGGAAGAACGGTTTAGCTAAAGAACAGAGGGGTCATACCTCAATGGCCACAACGAAACGACGGATCCAGAAAGTAAAGGAAGGTTTGGAAGACAATAGCTGTCACTGTTTGATCGTCCTCTCTCTCTCTCTCTCTCTCTCTCTCTCTCTCTCTCTCTCTCTCTCTCTCTCTCTCCAACAATTACAACACATCGACCAGCAACTACCTGAGCCTACATGAATTGAACTGAACTTTATACTTTCTCATGATAATTCATTATCCCCTATACAACGATAGAGCTTGTATATCATTGATTGTTATTTTAGGTTTAGTATTGCTAACGTGTATTATCTGTATATTTGCCTTGATATTGACTTGTATATTTTACTAATAAACACTGCTGAAAATAGTACCACCAGACATTAACGGATACTTCTATATTTGCTGGTAAGACACCCAGGTACGGGGTACGTAACAATAGTCGGACACTTTTTCCCCAGGGCTGTGATGGCTAGCACAAAAGGGTACTGTTTTATGGTGCTTGGAAGTAGGAACAGAGTTGATGCGGAAATGATAGGGTCTTTTGAGAGACTCGTGGATGACTAAGTAGAGCTTAGAAAAATAGAGGTCTAATGATAAAGCCTAGGTAATTCTAAGGCAAGGACATGTTCGGCAAAATTTGTGGGCCAAAGGATCTCTGTTGTGCCGTAGATTTTCTATGTTTCTATGTTGTCTACGCTTCAGACGCCAATATATAGGAAAAAAAGGGGGAGTAGGTTCTGCAAATTTATGTACGTTCATTTGTGGTCAAATTTAGAAAGAAATTTCAGTTTAGCATTATGGTTGGAATGAGAACTTCAGGTATGTGTATCCCTGGATTCTCTTCCACGGAAGGTGAGAACTCCTCAGACCAGACGGTTTCATTTCATTTCAATTAAATTCGATTTAAGTTTAATTGTAATTCCATCACACGGGAGTGCCCATGAAAGCAGCCAGGATCTGGCTGTTAATTGGATTACCAACAGTCCAACATGGCACAACACACACATAAAATGTATACAATAGAAACGTAGCAAGCATATGGAGGATATCAATAAAACACCTTCACGCATTATGTACACACACACACACACACACAGACACACACACACACAGACACAGACACACACACACACACACACACACAAACACACACACACACACACACACACACACACACACACACACACACACACACACACACACACACACAGAGTTATGCAACTTGAGGGCACTGGGCACTTTGAATGCTACGGTAATCTACAATTGTTCACCACAGAGATTGTTTTCTGCCACGTGAACACTGGGGGGCAGCAGAGG